>NW_010424357.1:37606-41223 GCF_000710305.1 Buceros rhinoceros silvestris
CACGACGCTGAATTCATCAGGAAGTTTAAACATGCCAGGAGTCAGTACTTAAACTGTGAAAGTGACTGTGAGAAATAAAATAGCTATTCAGATTTGGAGGTCAGCTGCAAGAGGAACACACAGCCTCGCTCAAGAGAGTAAAACAAATGGTTTAGCACTGTTCTAGTTCTGGATCATCAGGGATTTCCTGGGCATAAATCAAAGCAACCTAGATAGTACACTGTCACCCCAGCTGCTACGATTCCCCAAGTGGGAGAGCTGAGTCATTTTCTCTCTGTGATAGCACCAATTGCAGACAGTGCCACCAAAGACATCCTGAAATGAGGGGACCTTCTTTCCTCAGGTGACAACACACAGAACCTGTCCACACCACAAACTCAGATCAATATCTGTAGATGAAGAATCAAGCAGTACGTCTGCTTTCTTTATCTATAAAGGCAGTTGAATAGTACTGTAAGTTTATTTGTGTGATAACTTCTATGAAACACTGACATAAAAATAACCAGGAAGATTTTTACCTACTAAAAAATGCCCATCTTCCAAAAGTGTATGGCAGTTGGATACCCTGTTTTGGAGAGGACAATTCCTATTCTCACATTGTTCCTCACAGCTCATATTTTAGAGACTTTTTTTCCTTAACTGATCGAAAAAAGCATACCTATAGGGAAAAAAAAAAACAGATCAAAACCCCAAACCCACAGCTGTGTAGAATAGATTAAAATTTTGTCCAAGTTTGTAACTCTATTACCCTAACCATAAACCAGATTACATAATATTTTACTAGAACACTGACAATTCTAAAACCTATTAAAAATATGAACAAATCAATAAAGATAAAGTTGAATTATACATATAAGGAACATTTTCTTTATTGAACAATTCTTATAGATCGTTTTGAAATAACGTTGTTCTAGGTATTTGCTTGGATGATCTTATTGCTAAGTTTTAACGTGATTGCTATGGTAGTTTTGTATTATGTCCTTACGAACGGCAAATAAGCAGAAAAATGGAAAGACATTCAGATATAAACATATATGAAGACTTCTGTAAATAGCTGCAGGGTTTTAATCACATTAACAGCACGTTTATTATTTAAGAAACTCTGCTAAATGCAGCTGGGAAAGAAATAGCTTCTTTTTACAAACATAACCACTGGTAATGATGCAGAATTACTGTAGTTAGTTACTTTTGCTGAGAAGACCTGTGTTACCTACAAGAATTGGTAAAAAATCATGATCCTTTATATCTGCATGAAATGTAAACCTGAGAACTGGTCTGGTAAATCTAAAAGATCTGTTTCAATGTTTCTAAAAATATTGTCTTTGCACTTCACAAATTTCTGTTCATAAATACGAGATCAGCGATGTCAATTATAGTTCAAAACCAGGGCAGGTCTTATCCCAAGAATTTGGTACTGCTGACCATAACTAGGTTTTAAGATGTATTTGACTTTCGATAGCTGTTTAACTGAGCTAAAATGGTTATTTCAGCACCAGAATGTGTTACAGCAGGCTTCACTGGATTATATATATATGTTTCCCAAAGATATATATCATTGCATATACAGATTTTTCCTCTGAAATAGCCAAAGCAATTCATTTCTCATAGCTTCTTTCACCCCTGGGACGACCTCTCACAATAAGAATTGTCAGTGTCTTGTTTATAATGGCAGATCTCAGGTTTGATTCTGGCAGCTTTTGATCTCTTGATAGCCCAAAAGCTTTCAAACGCAGAAGAATCTGATGCTTTCTTGGCATCCTGCAGTGTGCCTAAACCTCAAACGCAAGTTTTAGTCCCAGAAGTGAATTACTGAAGCGGTGTAAACAAAACACAGACGTCACAAAATGATGAATATCTCAAACAAAATATCTTTGTCAGACAGATGACAACTTCAGATCACTTGAAAAGCATTTGTAGAAACTCTGCAATCTGGAAACCAACTTCTGTTTTACAACCTAAAGCTAAAAGGTACATGAATTATTTAAACCTCAAATATTCTTTTTTGACTTCCATATAAAAATTCAAATGTATCTATTCTTTTAAAAATTTAGTCCCTGTAAAAAAAAAAAACAAACATTCCTGCGTGTTTCTACATCACCAAAATGCAAAGAACTACCTAGTTACAACACAACTGTCAGTAGACAGGATATGAGAGCTTCATTGAATACGGTCTTCAGTGAAGCTCTCATATCTGATTTATTGAAAAGGAACAGAATAAATGAGACACAAAATATTTTACATCATTTGAAGAAATAACGTTTGATGAGTATGTGACAATGACAGTTATTTTACCCCTAGAGACCTCTTCTTGGATAGACCATATCGATTAGTTAAGACCTCTACACAAATGCAGAATACAATTGTGCTACATTTCAAATGAGAAAATGTGTAGCTTTTTTCTCTATTAATATGTTATTCTTTAACTCTTAGCAAAGCATAAGGGTTTTTTTCTTTCTTGCAGTGAGGGTAAGGGAAGGGAGACAGGAAGGAAGGGAAGGGAGCACACTATGCTATATAAGATATTGGGGGGGGTTATATATTTTAGCACAAGGATACAAATAAAACTGCCTTGCCAATTTTCAGTTTTATGTCACTCAGTGCTGCTTTAAGGTTGCAGTGGATGCCATAAAACACCAGATCTATGCATCAGTCAATTAGACGCCATATATTCCTTTTTTTTTTTTTTTTGAGCAAACTGGAAATGGGGAGAAAACATTGTAGACTAGTAGGCTTGATACTGTAACCTTTTTATACCAGCTATAACTACATTAACATAAAGATAGTTGCAGTAATACCATTACAGGGAATCACGGCGCTTTGAAAATGTCTGCTCTTTATGCCAATTTATAGTGGAGTTAAATTAGCAATGAAGCACTGTACTAGCAACCCATCCATTAATAAACAAAAAAGGCACAACAGAAATGTGAGAATACATTTGGAAACAATTCAAAGAGATTGGGGAATGACAGCAGGGATTTGCGAGACTAATGAAATTCCTTGCTCCTAACCTTTAAATACCTGCGTGTACAGTACAAGGCCCCGTTCTGACTAAATCTGTGCTGTTAGGTTTACAAATAAACCTGCTAAACCTTTTGCATTATTGATCAGTGGTGGCATGCTTAGCCTACACGTCCTATTTACATTCCATTTCTTTTTACACTTCTAAGATATAATGTGTCTTTTACAGAACAAGAGCTCTTTCCATTTAAACCCCGCAGTTTGTGTTCTTCATGCATTTTAATGGTTGTAAGCAATTTAGAATGTTAGCCTTCGAATAGTAGAAAAAACTGGCAATATTTATTGGTAAATAAATGTCTAATTATGATAATTTAGGAACATTTCCAATATAATGTTTTTTTCTAAATAAATAGCTCAAAAATTATCTCCTTTGTATACCAATGCTACTTAAATAAAAACTATGTAACAACTTACATCATTCTAATGTTATAATGAAGAGATTTTATACCTAATTCTAAACACAATGCAAGGATGCTTTAATTTAAAAATAAAAAATAAAAAAGGGGGACTAAAATATAGTCAGTTCATTTCCATGTTCTGCACAGACAAACTGAGTCCACCTTTCCCAGGCTGGTAAAAGAGTGGCTAAAACAACACCC
>NW_010424357.1:41273-45807 GCF_000710305.1 Buceros rhinoceros silvestris
AGCACAGCCACAAAGATAAACTGAGATGATGTAAGGGTCTTAATAATTTCTTGTTTCAAGACACATTAGGAACAATTCTGACTCCTTACGCCTTCTTCTGACCATCTGGAGCAAGAGGTTGCAAAGATCAAGCCCTCTTTAATAGCAGGTGTGATACAAACCCACACACTTCCTGGCCAGAAGCATCTTCTAAAATCCTTAAAAAGATCTAGAGGGAAAGTTGTAAAACAGTTCCCCACCTTCCAAATCTCCTCAGAGCATTCTTACCACAAGGCAGTTAAAACATCAGTGTTTCTGAAATCAGAGAAGGAAAATTGTCAGGCACTTCAAGCAGGTCCTGCTTTGACACCAGAAAGTCAATTCACTCAGCTTAGCAGCATTCAATTCTCAACAACATTTTGTTCTGGGTCTCTGTCAAGTTATTCTAGGCTGTGAAATTGTCAGGAATGATGGATGACTATCAGCCTTCTGCTATCTTCTTCCCTGCTCCTTAGAGATTTGTGGCTGCTGACTGCAAAGCAAATTCCTCTTTTCTTTTTTTGCACAACATACCAAATGAACAACAGTAATTATGAGAAAGCCTACACTACAATTATTTTAGCACTTAACTTTGTATTGACATCTGTAAGAGACAGAGCTCTCTAGATTGATTAGCAATAATATAGCATCCTGTCTTTTACTAATATTGCAGCAGTCATCCTTTACATGCAATTTGCTAAAAAAACCTACTCTTTTTCTCTCTTAATATTTTAAATTACAAATTGAACTAAGTACAGAAAATTTCTAATACTTTATGAATATAACATTATTGTTGTATCAGTATTTCAAACTGTATACTATTTGTAACATAATCAAAACTGACATGAGAGAATAATTTAAAGATATTAAATGGGATTTGGTTGGGAAGATGCTAAAGCTGCATTATTGTTCCAGGTTGAAATCCTTACTTGAACAAATCCTCTTTGGCCAGCCAGTTGAAGCCCTGATATATATAGCGGAAAATTTTACTGAAGGCAGCATTAAACCTATTTACACATTAACAGAATTTGATGTCAAGTATTTAAACCATTTACTAAAAATAAGTACAGGAAGAAACATCTGGTCTGGAAAAAAAAAATATTTAGGGAGGAAAAATGCAACAGTGAGAGAAAATAAACTGGGACATCCTTCAACCCCACGCCAATTATAATCCAGTCTCTCATATTTCTATTGTATTCAAATAACTGCAGAATTTATCACAAACAGTTCTCTAGCAATAACGCTACATTAATTAATCTCCATTACTCTCAGTCTCATAGCTGTTCTTTTCAATTAGACATCATATCGGCTCAGCCCGGTACACAGCGCTACGTGCACCCAGTTAAATGGAAGCCTATTCCATCTCAGACAGCACGGTCAGTCCTGACAAACACAGATTCACTATCCCCCAAGAAAATCACCACCAGCTATCATCATCATTTCCAATAACACTAAATTCAAACAAAACCAAAACAACTCCACTTTCCAAAACTCTTACACTGTAATGTACCCCGGGCAGACAAAAGGCTTGCATCTACCAGGAGTTTATCTTGATTCTGTTAGATACGTGTGAGGTAGAAATAAATGTTTCTCCTTTATAAACTCATATTACAAGACAAGAAATATTTGCAACTCATTGTGGTTTGGAATAGTCAAAAGATGAAAGTGCATGGTTTAAATGGGATCATATTAACAACAAGATTTCCTCCTTCACCTTTTCTCCTTTAAATATACTTCTTATGTCGAGTAGTTATGTTCTGTTTCTTTTAAATAGGGAGTGTTTCACTCACTAGACATTCAATAGAGACTTTTTGGGGGTTCTTAACTAATTTGCTATCGTCTCAGCACTCTTGTTTCTGTCAGTGTTCCTAATGCAGATTCATTTTATTATGGAATGATTTTCTATCAGTAAATCCAAAGGAAAAGAAATAAACTGCAGGAAAATAGAAACTCCTGCTTTCTAGAAAAAAAAATGGGCTATAATGTCAAAATTCAACTCGGTGTCTTTGCATAACATTCTTCTGCAACCACTGGATCTGTCAGAATATTTTGAAGGTCCTATCATGTGATGTGTATTTTCATTTCTATGAAAAATAAGCTGTCCGCTATCCTGAAGTACCCATCAGGAAACCAGGAATAGTTTCAGCTGGCGTAAACATTAATTTACTTTCATGATTCGACCTGTTGTGACAGAATTCTGTCATATCCCTTACAAAGGGATTAAAAAGTGTTTAAGCTGCAGAGTCCACTCCCACGAAAGTTACCACAAGGACCGTTTAATTTTTATGAACTTTGGTGTATAAAACATTACTTCTCTTAGATTTAAGGAAAACAAGCAGCTTTCATCTGTACGCAAAACATGCTCTTCAATACAACATTCTCATACAGAGATTTGCCCAATTTAATGGTGAATAATGCTTTTGTACATCAACAGTAAGATTCACTTTTTAGAAAAATATGATCAGGAAAAAATGCAACTCGGCACAAATTGAGGTTGCAGAATTTGGCCCTAAATAATATTACCCCCAACTTGCCCCAAAAAAGTCCTTTCAGAGCATCAGGTAAATACCAGGTCAAAGACTATCAAGCTATTTAATCTAGAGACCTGTAACATATGAAGTTAAATTTTACATTGAAGGTAGATAATCACTGGGACCGTATAATCATAATTAATCCTGAATCAGCTAAATTAACTTACTAGTTTGTTAAAAAAAAATTTCAATCGTTTTCTGCAGTAGAAAAATGAACATACCCTCTCTTAGGAAATATCCTAAATGTCTGCCTCAAAAAGTCATTAACTGGAATCTGTGGTATATGGTAACTTAATGTCAGAAAAAGAGGTAACAGACATTAACAGTCCCATAATGAGACGAAATGCAATTTAAACTGTAATCTCATTACTTTAAAAATAAATAAACCTCTTCTGCTTTACCTTTTGGACCTCGCTTAGGCCTATTTGTTTTATCTCCATTTAGGTTTCAACTTTAATCATATCTCAGAAGCATTTACACAGAAGAACTGCAGCAGCAACTGGGCTTCTCTACAATATTTGCCTGCTTCTAGCTGTTTACTCTGAAATTTCTCATTTGCTGCCAGCTTGAAGGCAATGTCCAAAGCCATAGAGCAGATAAGGGTTTAAAGCCCACTATCAAGAGAATCACCTACGCAGAGAAGTTTGAGCCATATTTAATTAAATATTCATTTACTTCCAATGCTTTCATTTATTTTTCTTATCCTAAGAGTAAGATCCAGATATTTGTATAAATAAAAGTTGCATAAATGCCTTGTATCATTGTATAATGTGATTCTAATACTATTTCCTTCACACTTGTAGAAATGAAGAATATTTATTGGTTTTATCTGAAAAATGCACATCTGAAAACAGATCTTATGCATGGATATCTGCCTACATTATATGAAAAAATGAGAGGGAAGGAGAGAGAAAAAGAAAATTCATATTCTCTCTCATGCATGCAATCAATTAAATACTGATAATTAAAATCTGCAACAAGGCTGAATTTACAAGGTATTTCTAAAAACAAAAGCAAAATCCTTACCACTCCTCAAGACATTTATGCACAAAATACTGTATAAACCTCTTTCACAGGCACCCCCTTGCTGTGGGGAAGGAACTTGCGTGCCATTGTGAGGTTGAGAGCTGTGCTGGTGGTGGCATGTGCCTCCAGTGGGGTCTCCCAAGCCAGACAGGTCTCAACTGAAGGGTCAGACAAAGTGTGTCCAAGGGCAGGATGGGCTCACTAGCCTTCGGGCAGCCATCCTAGGAGAAGGACAACTCTGACTCCAAACCCGGGCAGATGGAGCTCTTTTAGCCTTGTAAGGCATCCATCATCTAAGAGAATGATACTCTAACCAAACCTACGACCTGAGGACTTCGCTGTCTCCGTCCAAGCTCTCTAGGCCCTGGCAGATGACTCTTGGGTGTAAAGGGTGGGGCCAGTTCCGCGCACGCTGCGCCTCACCTAAAAAATCCACCGTGCAGGCCCGAAGGGTGCACTCACATTCGCAAAGCCCTGTAGCACATTGGCCTTTTCAGCCATCAGTGCTCTTGCAGTAAGCATGGGGAAAACCCTTCCCAAATCTTCGTTCGCAAAGCCAAGCCATGATGATAATGATGACTGTATAAACAGTCTTTCCAAGAGACCCTATCAAATTCAGAGAAAGCCAAATTAAGTCAAATTTCACAAAAACCTCAACTACAGCATATTTTCCCTCTAACCCATTAATACGCTCCAGTCAGACAAAAGGCTCACATGTACCAGGTTTTTTTCTTGTTTGTATTCTTTGTGAGATATATACCCCCTATTATTAGTTAGAAACTAATGCTTCTTTCTCACTTCATAATGTTCCCTTTATGAAGCAAGAAATATTTGGAACTTACTATAGTTTCAAATTTACAAGATAAGGGTGAGTGCCCTTGTCTCTGTCAACTTTCCAAATTATTTTTTACATCAGAAAGAGAACACCTTCTATATTAAATAACTACTAGCATGTCAAA
>NW_010424358.1:0-6178 GCF_000710305.1 Buceros rhinoceros silvestris
CCGCTTTGGCGTGAGCGCGTCCTTCAGCGGTGACGTTCGTCGTCGCGACTAAGTAGGTATTACGTGCGAAATGTATACTCACCTGGGAGCTGCTGGCAGAACGGAAAAACCCGGTTTATACCGTTGCAGGAATCTGGGGAAGAAAAAGGAACCGTTTAACAACACAGCTGTAAAAGAAGTAGGAAAAAATGTTACTAGCTGTTGATTCTCCTACCCGCAGAACTTACTTTGGTCACGATTCAGGTCATATGCAAAGCCTTGCCTCTGAGTAAAGTTAAGAATTTTTGCTATTTATAAACGGTGATAGGTTTTGCAGCAAATGAGAGCTCACCTGTAGCAAATAAAAAGAGAGCTGCGAGCAGAGAGTTCGTCATCTTCTCTGTAAAGAAGCATAATGATTACCATCAACATTAGACTGTGTTCAGTCTGTTTTTCACACTTCCTCTTTGAACTTCCTATTCCTTCCACTACCCATACTGTTACTGGCTTAACACAAGTAAAACGTTTATTAATGACAATGTGAGGGACACCTGACCTCTAAGTTACTAGTTATGCTTATGAAATTCTGACAACACCCCAGCAAAACAGAAGCTTGTCCTCTTGGTGTTTGTAAGAATTCACAATGAAACTCTTAATGGTGTCTGAGATACCAGCAGTGTGAACTGAATTAACTGAATTCCTTTGAAAATTCTAACCTAAATGTTAAGAATTAGAAGGAATTAGAGATATTGATAGCAATAAAAAGTAAGTCAAGGTGATTCACTTACTCTAATATGAATGCTTTGATATTGCAGAAATGATAGCAGGAGAAGACCCTGCCTGTCTTCACTTTCTGACTTCTTCCCCCATTCAAAGTAATTTCACCATTGCAAAGACACTGTATCTGCGTTGTTGATACAAACAGTGGGACTCCTAATCTAGAGAAAAATCACCACAGCTGCAAATCAGGTGTGACTACAAACTCTACACCCATCAAGCGTGGTCAGAGAACATTTAAAATAACTCTGGGCAAGTCTGGTCAGAAAACATTTAAAATTACTCTGGCAGAAGCCACCAGAGCCACAACAGCTGTTGCTGTTAAAACAGTAAAGGGAAATTTTCAGAAAACTTCACTGCTGTGGCAAATTTCCCTTTCAGGGGGCTTAGCTAGCTTCAGTCAGAGACTGGATTCAGACTTGCCTGATGATAGGCAAATTATTAACTTATCATCTTGGCAACTATGGTATATTTCAGGTTGAGTATTGAATAACAACAAAATTTTGTTTAAAATGAATCACTTTCTTAAAGAGAGAGAGCTATGGAAATGCTTCTGAGTGTGGTCTACAGTAGGCATAGGTGACTAATACACCAACTGTATCTTATCAGATTTTCTGAAGGGCACAGTCATGAAATGCAAATGAACAAGGAATTCTACTGAGTGTTACAGGGAGTTTCCTAGTGGTGACATCGTTTGGGCTTGGGAGTAAGTTCCAAAATGCAGAAGGGTGGTGAATGCGGGTTCAAAATCCCCATCTGATTGACCCAAAAATCAGCCTTGACAATGCCACAAAGTACAGCCAGGAGGGTGGTGTTAGTTTATGAGCATAAGGAAAAACTGACAAAGACAAAATGCAAGTCGTATGTGAGAGAGATTTTGACAGTAGGGTCAAAGAGTTAGAGGCTCAGAGTAGCCTAGAAGTCAAGAGATGGAGAAAACTACGTGAGCTCTATATACTGGCTTGATGCATTCAGAATAATCATATTTAAAATAACCTATCCCAAATGAAAACCATGTAAGAAACTCAATGCAAGAGCAGGAAACTGGATTCAGCATGCAGAGAATTTGAACAGAGCATACTAGAGAGAAATAAACCAAATAAGGCAAGGCTGTATTATCTTTGCTGTATTATCGAGCTCTAGATCTCCGTATGATTGTTACTGTCATTTAAAGAAAAAAAAAAATTGTAACAAGTATAGAGAACACATTGCCAATCAAAATAGCAGAGGAGATAGAATTTTGAAAACTAATTTGTCATAGCAATAAGACCGATTTTTAATTATAGCTCTGCTATCAAGTTGCCATAGTAATGTTTTAATGTATAACAAAAGGAGAATTATTATATTTGAGGTAAATTTTGCATAGAATGACTTTTAAAAATGTTTAATATTTCAGTTCTTTCTCCACTGTGGATTTGTATCAAAATTGTAAATGCCTTAAATTTTCCTTTTATTCATATGAGGATGAGTTATGCCATCCTTTATGTTGTGCTAAGTGCAGAATGACTGGGGGATGCTACCAACTTTGCTTCATTTGTGACCTAAATGGTTCATCAGACCTAGATTTATGCATTTTTATAGATGAGGTTTTCTTTCCTTGTTTAAGTTCTGCAGTTAAAAGATGGGGCAGTACCTTGGTCTCCCTAGAATGCAAACATGAAATAAATGAGCTCTTCTGTTTAGACTGGATTACACCATGTAAAATAATAGAAAACCCACAACATCCCTCTCTGTTCCCTGCCCCAATGCTATTTGTTAACTGTCACTTCAGAGGAAAAATAATCTCTGAAGACAGGTGGACATGGCAAGGAATACGCTTCTGGCCCCTCATCCTGCTCCACACCTGTAGAGTTCCATCTCCTGTAGCCCTGCACTGGAGGACTGGTCAGCACATGAGCTCGTGAGTACATTTTTTTGCAGGTGAACCTTGTGCCTGTGAATGCTAATGAACCAGAAGGGGTCTGAAATCTTGTTTGCTCAGAGTCCTAAATATGTCCCAAGGTAATCTGGGTTATGTGGGACCAGCATGCACAGAACCTGGTGGAAAGTAGAATGTAGACTACAGAGGTAAGGCATCAGGAAAGGAATATTACATTTCTATCCAAAGTCTTACCTTTTCTGAAGTGCAAA
This sequence comes from Buceros rhinoceros silvestris, assembly GCF_000710305.1. Lineage (NCBI taxonomy): Eukaryota > Metazoa > Chordata > Aves > Bucerotiformes > Bucerotidae > Buceros > Buceros rhinoceros. The sequence continues at coordinate 2,887 of NW_010424358.1, forward strand.
CTGTTGAGGTCTTCATTTTCTCCTGGTTGATGTATTTTTGCTAGCTTGCTGTTTTTTTAATGAAAAGCTCGGTTCCAATTGACTACAGCTGATCTGCTTCAGGCATATTGAAACAAATTCAATATTGTAGCAAATTTAAATTAAATTTTGGGCTGTGAGTAGTACATGCTGGAGTGCTGGATCTTTCCTCTATAGATCAAAATTAGTGCTACACTGTTTTTCACAGGTTATCTCTCACATAACTTTCTTTCCAATAAGCAGACCTCCAGATCGGTAGAAGATCTGACGGATTTTTAGAGAGTGGGTTTTTTCTTTTTCTTTCTCTTTTTTTTTTTTCCTCCAGAGAAATGCATGAATATCTGAATTGAAAGAGCAATTCTCATCTGTTTTTTGGAAAAAAAGAACGCCAAAACCAAACCCACTCAACCTTCAGCCACACCCCCTGGGGGAAATTTGCTGTGATAGGGACAGTCACCATTACACAGTTGAAGTTATGTTATGAAGCAGCTTATCATTCAAACAGTTCAACGCTATCTCGGTGAAAATCACAATCTTCACCCTAACACACTGGCTGAGCAGAGACCATAAAAACATTTATAAAAGAGATCTGCCCTGGAGGTTTAGGAAAATCCAAGTACAGATGAAGCATAAATGTAACTGAATAAACTAGACAGCCAACACAGAATGCAGAAGAACTAGAGATTTATATATTTAGGTGAAGATTCATTTGAAGGAAAAGAAAATGGAGGAAACAAAACTGATGTAATTAAGACCAAATTTGGACTAAATTCTGCTTACATTAGAGTAGATCTGAGGCCTCACCCTTGTCAGAGATGTGGTGGTGGATTTCCCTAAATGTGGATCCCGAGTTTTGCCTGGTGTGTTAGCTGAAATACTTTTAAGAGCTGAGGAAGTATGATTAGATGAGACAGGCAACTTCTCTTTATTTCCGGACCACAGTTAGTGCTACAGATTCCTCTGTCTGAATAATGGGAGGAAATTCTTCCTGGGACAGCTCAGACTGAAAACAGGACTTCAAGAGACACTCAGCTATGTGGAGAACCAGAGTCTTAAGTATTGTGATTTGAGTTGTAATCACAATCTTTATCTCTGCTCTGTCAATCACCTTTGAGCACTTCTTATTAGTTTTACTAAGTTGTAGTCTCTGATTCTCTGGAAGTATAATTGCTTAGATTTGTGTTCTGTATGTCTTCCTGTGCAGCCAAGAGAAGAAACAATGATCACCCTTAAATTTCTCCATCACAATTAAGACTTTGTTAAAGGGAACTCTGTGCCTTTAATACACAAGCAGATGAGCAAGAAAATAAGCCTTCTTCCTTGCCATCCTGTTTGGCTTAGCCAGTGAGCTTGCAACTGCTACAGAGAGCAATTTTGGGATAGGTGGTATGGAAACAAAAAGAATTTCACAGAAGCTTGTCTGTGCTCTTCCCATGCACACTTGTAGGAGTGAGCTTTACCTTCTGAAGTCTACAGGAAAGGTTGCCTTTTTTGATTGTTTTATTTTTAATACCTGCCTTTTTTCATCCTTGAAGCAAGGAGGTGGAGGTATCTGAGTCTTTTTTTTTTTTTCTTCTTGGAATTTCTCCTGGACAAAGAAATGCTTTCTAGCCAAGCACAACTAGTGTAGGAAGCATGTTTGGAGAAAGCCCAAGAAAGCAGTGTTAGGAAGCTTGCTTAGAAAAAGAAAGAAGGTGAACTTTTTTCAATATATTGTTCTTTGTTCATGTTATCTTATCCTGCCCTTTCCATTTCAGTAACAGCACGTGTATTCACGACGTTTGTGCCATTCTTTCACAGCCAGCTTTTCTCCATGGTAATTTTTCTCTCAGAATCTCATCCAGAGTAGCTGCCCTGCCAAGACATTACCTTTTCTTAATTCAAATCTTTTCAAGTGTCTTTCCTGTCTTGGAACAAAGCGATTTAAAAATAGTACATATGGTTAACCGAGTCATCAGAATTTGTATACAGGTTCACTAGTGGCTTTATTACTTTTGGCCCTTTTCTTATTATTTCCCCTGTTGTTACCCAACTGACAACATGGTGGAGATAGGTTTTTTTTGAGAGATAATTTAATAAGCTTTATCAAAATTTACTTCAGTCATCTTAAAAAAATTTCACAAGCAGCTCTTTGCCATTCCTGCGTAGAATAGGAGCCAGGAAGGGGCTAGATTCTTTGAACTGGAGTAACTGTGCCATGATTTTCATTATCCCCAGTATCTTCCAGAGCTCATTAAGTGGAACAATTGCTGAGAAGTTGGAATCAGTTAAACGTAACTTCGACTGCATGAGGGCTTTGCGTATGGGACTAACCACCATGCTTTAAGACATTCTGCCATGGCCTGTTTTGAATTTCTCCTTCAAGATTATTCTGCTTTATATCAACAATAATTCATAAAAATCCCTTCAGCAAGGATTAGTATCTAGTGAGTCACAGCATTTTAACCGTTTAATTACAAGAAGGGTGACTGAAGAGTGCCCCTACCCAAAATACCTAGCTGTCCCGGTAGTTAGAGTATTCTTCTGACAGCTGAGAAGTCCAGATTTCTTGTATGCCTGCATGAGAATGAACCAAACATTTCTGCAACTTTTGTTTTTGATTGGACTGCTGACAGATTACCCATGCAGTCCTGATTACGGCCCCTTTGGAGAGAGAGCCCACTTGTCCATAAACTCTGTGGACTTGTGGATTTCTTGTTTTTTTATAACATGGTGTGAATGTTCACACTCACTCTTAGCCTCCAGCTTAGGTGAGCAGCCAGGAACACGAATATCAGGGCTGTTGTGACTGCCTAAAGATTCTGCCCTGCTATTAAGAGAAGTAACTTCTTGCAGTTTCTGTGGTGAACTAGTTCCATCTTAAGAGTAGTGGGGTTTTTCTGTCCTTCTCACTGATACTGGAGGCTGTTCCTGAATTTAGCAATCCCTGGTGAGACTTCCTTCCAGCTTCCGGCTTTGTATTTATTCCTGTCTTGATTATATCTCTAAGTTTTTGTGCCTCTTTTACTCTGAATCTCATAAAAATCAATAAATATTGATTATCAGCCTGTGTTTTGCTCTATCTAAAGAAGTAATTCAAGTTTTAGTCTACTATTTCATGAAATGTATCCCATTTCCCCAGTTATCTCCTTCTCTGTGCAGTCTGATTCTCTGAGATTTTGCTGCTTATGAGATAGTACCGAAGAAAAATTCTTTGCTTAGGCTGTTGCTGCTGTTGTCCCTATTTTATCTCACTTTGTCTATGGATGTTGTCAAATTGAAGTCTCTTCCTGCT
>NW_010424358.1:6257-21222 GCF_000710305.1 Buceros rhinoceros silvestris
CAAAGGGTCGTGCTTTCATTTCTGTGTTGGTGAAATATGGTTTAGTGGTCACCCAAGGATTGTGACAGCCTTGGTCTGAACTGGCAGGTTTTTTTTAATTTAAAAAATTTTATAACCTCCCATCACAGAGAGGCTGATGGGGTTGCTGGAGAGAGGAATGGTGATGAGAAGTCCTAATTTGGGCTTGTCTGCAAGGACCATGGGAAGGAGAGAGGGCTTGCATGGACACGAGGTGTTTTGCAGCGTGAGCATCCTCCTCTTGCAAGCTGAATTTGTGGGGCAGCACGATCTGTCTCTGTGGCAGTTGCAGAAGGAACCCTAACAAAGTGGTGCAGCATGGCACATGGCTCTGCATATAAAACGCATTGTGATTAAAAAAAAGAAAAAAGGAGATAAAAATCTTGAGGGGTATCTTTGATTAAAAAGACACATTTTAAGCAAAGCTACCGATGATTTCTTATTAATACAGTAATGCCAAACTGCCTTCTACAAATTTCTGTCTTCCATTTTGAAGAATGCAAAAAACTACTTACCAGTTAAAAAAGGTTTATTTTAGAAATTTTCATAAGATTTTTTTCTGTTTTCTGGGACAAAAAAGGATGAATTTAGATATTTCAAATGGCGTTAGGTTTACTTATTGAGTTCTTAGCAAGAACTTTAAAGCAGGGGACATGAGGTGAATGTGGCTGCATGAGAGAGTGAAAGTTTCCATAATTACTACAATTGCAAGCTCCCTTTTTTTCATAAAGGGAGGGGAAGGCCATGGAGGGAGCATGATGGGAAAACAGGAATCGTATTAAGAATGAAATGATGTTCCAAAGAGTAAAATTGAACTGAAGAAGGTGTAAGCAATCCTGAAACTGGGCAAGTTTGGATCTAACCTTTGTGACTTTTCTCATTTACATAATAAATTGATGTCAATGGTTTTGCACTCATTTTCCTTCTCAGGCACTGGCTTTTAGCAATGAAACAGTATCTGGTCAATATACAGACTCCAGTGCTCAGCTGAGAAGGATCTAAGAAATACATGAAGGACAGGCCTTCCAGGTTGCAGGAAGGGTAGATGCAAGATGAAGTGGATCGGCCCTCAAGAGAAAATGCTTAATTGTAGTTGCAACTCCCAGACCTGGACTATTGGCAAAGTAAGAGCTAGAGGGAGTGGTGAGCTGGACTGCCTGTGGGTCTTTTACTTGATCTTTCTGTTCCTTCTGAGTGCTTAGAGGTGGATGGGTATAAAACACGAAGCACACAGAAAAGAGATATATTTTCCCTGTAAAACAATGCAAGTGTTAAAGCATCCAGTTCTGTAATGCATATAGCTATATACACAGGCAAAGAAGATGCTGCCACTCCGGGATAATACCCTTTGCAGTTGTGCAGGCAAGGGACCATCATACCTGATGTATCTTTATTTGAGAGGTTGTCTTTGGCTGTGTGGTTATAAGAGGATATGAATTCCATCTGGTATCTCTATATACTACCCTGTTTTTCAGAAAAGCAGGGCCTCAACGAGCTGGGGAACGTGCCTGATATGTGGGGAAAGCAGTCACAGAGCATCAGTTGATATTGGGTCACATAAACAGCCTTGCAGTGTCCTGCCCCACCTTACACGGGAGCTTATCCTGCCGTGGGAAGGCGACACATCAACTCTGAATGGCAGAAAGCTAGGGGTGGCTTATGAATGCTGCCTTGCGTTGCTTCTAAAAGAGAGAAGCCATGGCCCGTCTTGTTGGACTCAACTTGTTGTGAGCATAACTTCAGCAGTAAAAGGAGCTGGAGAACTAATTCCATGCTTAGCCATAAATGCAGCTTTCTAGAAGTGAAACAAAGCGGAAAAACCCTTACAGGCAGAAACACTGCAACAAGCAGAAAACATTTTTAAATTTCATTTATCCCTTCTGCCTCAAGCTCTTGAATGAAAGAAGAGAGCTTCTGAGTCACCAGTTCCAGTCCTGTTGAAGGCATTTGCAGTCAGCCTGTTTGTAAATTGCTCAGGCTCCAACTTAAAATTGGTTGTTTCTGATTCCCATTACTCCTTATGGAAAGCTATTCCAGAACCATGCATCTGTGAGTGCTATCTGGGAGAAAGCATCTGAGTGTCTAATTTGTTTTCCATTTTGGAATAATTTGGAGACAGAGTTATAAAGGAGCCCTACAAATCACTTTTCATTCTTCCTTCCTAGTATTTGTTAGAGAGGAGTACGATCTTGCAAAACACTGCTACGTTTGATCCCTTGTCTTTGGAATCATTGTGGCAATGACCTTCTAACTCCATGTTTAGTGGCAGCTCGGGTTAGCAATATTCTCTCCAAGCACAGCAGGCTCTTTATATGATCAGAAGAACTTGAAGCATCCCTTGATGCAATCGTTCCATCACACAGCTCAGTATTGAAGGTCTGGATTTCCTTAATTATATTGCATTATGAATTATGTAATGTGACATTATAATAAAATTATATTACATTATTGTGTATTATTATGTAATTATATTACTTCATATTACAAGTATAAGCACATAGCACAAGAAGCATTCACAATTCAGTATTTTTTATAGGTGTAATGGTCTTTAATTATATCTTTAATGATATCTAAGCATGGATAAGTAGAGAAATGCAAAAATCGAACCTATTTCCAGTATTTTATACTGGCTCTTGATGGCTCTCTGTTCTCTGTTTTCCTCGGTCCCTCCCAATCTGTGGTTGTTGAAGTACCTAGAATTTTCCACTGACTAGGGAATCATTAGTGTTAAAACTGAGCATAACTCAAGCAATGCCCATGGTCCTGTGTAAGCCACAATGAATGGGATGCAGTGTTGTCAGCTGGGGCTAAAAAGCCCTGCTCCAAGCACAACACACACACTAGTTGTGGAGCTGGTGCTGTTGCTTGCAGGCCAAAGGTTTACTAATCATGTGGCTGACAGCAGTTCTGCAGTGATCTGCCCTTGGGTGGAAGGAAAGCAGAAGACCTTCTATCTTCCCCTTTACTCATTTTTTCCAAAGAAAACCTGGCTATGAGTTCTGTCAAGGCTGCTTAAACTTGACAGTGCCTCATGGTGACACAAATCCAGTAATGTCTTTTTTGTTCTTAACTGCGTTTCTGAATCATGAAGAGTAAGAAAAAAATAACATATACGTCACAGATCTGAAACTTTGATAAGTTTCTGAGTAGTGTTGTGTAGGCTTTGTACATCTTCGTACATCAAGTTCTCTCTCATGGTACTGGGTAAGCTTAGCATAAGAAAAGAAGCAGTTAATAGAGGGAAAAATCCAAGAAGGGTCACATTCCTTTACATTACTTTCTTATAACATACTTAAAGGAGAATTTTGTTGGTTTTTTCTCTTTTAACTAAAAGTAATTTTAAAAGGGAAAATTGTAGTGCAGGCTAGAAGCAATGAATGTGCATCCTGTATTAGTTAATCTGCACATCTCAAGGAAGTTTATCTTCAGAGATCAAAAGAGAAAAGTCAGACTCAGAAATATGTTCTCTCACATCACCTTCCAACCTTTAAAGAGCAAAACTTAAAGTTGAAGGAGATTCTGATGCTCCTGTTGACCTAGCTCGTCAGGGGCTCTAGGAAGTGGAGCCAGCATTGTCTTATGAACTTAGAGGTACAGGGTGCAAGAGCTGACATTCATGGTAGCTTCAAATGTGCAAATCATACCAAGAAAGTTTTCCTATCTGCTATTAGCCCATAACAAAAGGGCAAAATCTACTGTGCCAAAGTTACTGATGGATCTCAGATATTAGTTGTTTGAGAACGCCTTTTCAGGGTACTGCACAACATGTTGCGGGATATCAACTGCTGCCAGTGAATAAAGGCACTTGACTCTCATTGCAGGCCATAATCCACAGCTGAAGTTACAGGAAGCAGTGGTGTTTTGAATTGTCAAGTTATAGTTTAAACACCTTGTGCTTATCTCAAATGGTTTAATCTGTAAAAGTCTTGTTTTTTGTGATCCTTATGTCCACATAATACTATGGGTCTGGACAGACTGCGTAGGTTGAAGAGTTGCTTGACAGTGTTATTTTTTAATAGAAAAAAATTGCATTAAGCTTCTCTTTTTGTAACATCTATTAGAAAATGATTACTTGAAATAGAAAAGAAACTTCTAGACTTCTGTAATGCATACTTCCTTAAATGGAAACATATTTTCTCTTTAAACAAAGATGAATGGGGAATTGTATTCACAGAAATGTTCCTTTTTCTTTTTTAATATATGTATAACCAGTACAGAACAAAGAGCATTGAAGATTCTTACAAGAGAACACTGCAGCCCAGAGGAGTTTTATGGTCTTGGCACTCTGAGAAGCAGCAGCCAAGAGCTGGAGTCAAGTGTGTTTGGAGTAGAGAGCAGGTCACACTGAGCCCAGCAGGGGACCCTTCTCATCAGCTTTCAGATACTCTTACTTTTCATGATCCTGTCCTCCTTCACTTCGTTCTAAAGGAATATTAGGCAAAGCTGGTATAGTTCCACCAAATGTTCTTACGTGTAAATGTTTTTCAGAGAAGAAGTGTTGTCAAAAATTCCTCGTCCATTTCTATATCTAAGTCTACTTGCAGTTTATATTGTATAACGATAATGTAATAGTTTACAGACTTGAATCACTTGTAAAGGCTATTATGACTGAATTTCCCAGACACACAGATATTGAATTGTTATAGCAATAAAACCTTAAACCCACTACAGAGATTAAGAAAGCCATCAAACCTGAGCTGGAGTTCTGCAGCCAAATGTATTTTTCAATTTGGTTGCAACAAAACATGAAATTATGCTGACATTTCCAAATCTGGCTTCCTGACCCCAGGCACCTGGTCTTTGGGTAGACAGCTATACAGTCATGGCTTCCAATGACTTACTGCTTTGTAAAATCAGTCCTGCCATTGTCAAATTAAGGACTTTATGACACTGCAGAAGCCCAGCCTTGAAAATGCAGGCTCTGCTATCAAAGCCTGCAAGAGTTCATCCTGCGTAGGATTTTAGGTATTTCACACTGAAAAGTAGGTGCTCCATTGCTGATGAGTATTGAGGGGCCTCCCTCCACCCACGCTGCCCAGCTCATGTTGCTGCTGGAGACTGAGGGCATGGCTGAGATGAGCAAACCCTCACGCCTCTTCCACCAGATGCTGGACAAGACCTATGGCTACTTCTTCCAAGACGCTTTTTTGGTAGCTTGTGTGTGTTGGGGTGAGGAAACCGCCTGGATTTCTCACCTTGGGGGTGCCAAGCCACGGGCCTTTCACCCAGCCAGGCTAGGGGTGCCCCATGCTGCTCCCCTCACCTCAGTGAGGGGCTTGGATTTTGTCACCTCACAGTGACACCTGCTGGAAAAGGATCTTCATTTAGGCACGGAAGATTTATTTTTAGCGTGAATTACAAACGAACTGGGTTCCGGAAACAGAGCATTATGAGTGGCAAGAAAAGACTAGTGCAAGTGAAAAATACCAGAAGAGTATTAAAAAACTTTCTGAGAACCACAGCTACCCTGTAAAGCAGCTTTTTGCATGTTCCTACAGACACGCTATGACTGACTGTAGTTTTATACCCAAAGTCTGGCATCACTTGGGTCCCAGACCAGCCCTCAGAGGAATGTGCTGTGTTGTTCAAGGATGCTGAAGTCCTCTCCCAGACATCTGATCTATGGTTGGAACATCCACTTTTCTCCCATTCCCGTATTGTATGAAACTGTTCTTCCATTTGCAGAGTGTGGTTCTTACTGGCAGTCCTTGTGGACTCTTATCTTCCCCTGGGACTCAGAAAGCAGCGGAAGGTAGGGAAGAAATAGGCCACAGGGCGTTCAGAGGAGCTATTCCCCTAACATAGGCGTCTAACATAAATTAAGACTCAGTGGGCTTTTCCTACTCAAGAAAATGCCACTAGGTGTCACTAAACGCCAGGGATTATCGGAACGGGTCTGGTGGGCTTTCCGTGAAAGCTGTATCCTCCCTGTACGTGTTTCACAGGCAGGCCTGGCTTATAACCATGGCTTTTTGCAATGACCGAAGCGTGAGGTCATTTTAGCTTTTTTAGCAAGATTTTCATATGTTTTGGAAAATACCTCTGGCTTCTGAATAGCACACGTGAACACTCCGCTTTCTACTTTTAATGGAAATTGTTTATTTTATGTACAATGTGGGTAAAACAAACTCGGTCTATGGAAGCTGTTAAATTACACACATTTACATTTGAGAGGAGCTACTTGATCTCAGGGTTAAAATAACTGTGGTGTTTCGCACATGGTTTTCCTGATGTGTGTGTGTGTGTGCGCGGGCGTGTGTGTTCGGTGAGAGGGCGCGTGGTGGATCTCTCCTCATCATCGCATGTAGACAAAGTAAAAGCTCCCCTAACTGGATTTGCTTTTAAAATGTTTTTGTAAGTGCACATTCAGCTCACATACTAGAACTAAGGCTGGAAATGTAGCTTCAACCCAGCTTTATCCAACTCTCCTTTAATTTGTAAAGCAAGCCTTTTCTTTTTTTTTTTTATTTCTTTTAAGTGTGGTTTCTGTCTCAGACTGAGTTGTCTTTTCCTTTGGGGGGTGGGAAGGCGCAAAAAGGATGACAGTTTTGAGTAAAATGGCTGCGGTGATTTTGAAAGGTGGGTCAGAGGTCTTCCAGCTCCCTTCCTTGTCCCAGTGTCTGGGTATTTCTTCAGAAAGGAAGGGTGAAGAGTTAGGGTGTAATAATGCACAGCCAAAGAGCTGGGCTAAGGGTAGTTCTGCACTGCAGCATGGATACAGCTGCAGAGTATATGGCTACCTCTGCTTTTACCATCTGCACAGTGTCCCAGGTGACAGGAGTCTGTGCTGGTGCTGCTGATGCTGAGCTCTCAGCCATGGCCCGAGGCATAGCTCCATAAGGCACCGCTACCCTAACCTGGCAGTGCTGCGGACCTCCTGCAAAGATCTCTGAAGATGTTCCTATTTCTTCAGTCGAAAATTTGGCACCAAAGGCAGAATGGCAGTGTATGCTGGAGAAGGAAATAACAAAGTGAATACTGAATAACCATTCCTTCTGCTGAAGGAAGCGAATCTCTGCAGAATAAAAAGTAGTGTTTGTACCTAGTGGTGATTACTGCTTCATAATGCATGCAAGGAAACTGCGCTGAGACTACTTGCTCAAGTTTGTCACAGGATAGGTATATTCTCTGAATTTTTCCTTTTCTCTGAATTTTTCCTGTTTTAATAGTTCTTTCAATATATATGCAGTTTAACCTCCCCTCCCCTGGGGGAAAAACCCCCACCCTTAAGCACCCCAGATTTTATAATTACAATTTTCATTGACAAGGAATAATCAGTCTCTCGTTGCTCAGATTGTGTAGCTTGCTTGTACTTCTCTTTCCTGCTCAGACCAGCTGTTGCTAATTTTGATCTTCAGTGTAGTCTTTTCACGCATAGAGAACAAAATTCTCGCTGGCACAGTTAGTTCCACATAGGAAATGAAGGGTTTTTTTTCCTATGTACCTCACGAGAATGTTTAAATGTTTAATACATGCATGTTTGCAGAATATATTGAAGATAAAAAGCAATATACGATAAACATTACTTTATACTACTTTGATCATAAAAGGCACATTAGTAATTTTCCTCATCTCTTAAATAAGAAGCAATGCTGTCCTTTCCTAGACATCCATCAAAAATATATCTATAAAACAGGAATAAAAAATAATTCTAATATAAAGAATTATAAATAAACAAATACAGAAGTAATTTATTTCAAGATGACAATTGGAATCTCTCTCAGCTGATTCTTTTGATCTTCTTGAGGCTCATTAAACTGCGGATGGCAGACCCTGCTTCCATGTTTGAGCAAGAAGCTAGAGTGCTGCTTTAGCGCAAGCAAAAGTTTCAAAGGTAATGAGGCTTGGGACCTATGGACCAGAAAGTACAGATTGATTTGCATGCATTTTCCACCTCCCCTGCTGCTTATTTGCATTGTTCTTCATTTTCCAGCCAACTCAGAAATCCTCAGCTGATTTGTTAATATTTGCACAGTGCCCATAAGCATTACCAATACTCTTCAGGTAGGCAGGGAGGAAAAGCACTGCCCCAGTGAGCTTCCAATCAAATGACTTGAGATGTGATGCTCTCACTTTCATCTCCTACCTATCCTGGAGGAGCATCATGGATTTTCTGTAGCAACTGTGAATGATAAATTCAGAAAAATGGGTTCTAAGTTGAAAGCCTATAATTGAAAGGAACGGGTAAAAAAACATTTCCTTGCTTTCCACCTGTAAGGGATTTAGGCATTCTCTATTTTCCTATGTATACCTTATTTTATTTTTCTTTCTGATTGTTTTGTTGTTGTGGTTGTGTTTTCTTCATATTCCTTCTTTGGTTAGGGTTGGGGTACACTGCAGAACAAAATACCTGCATATGGAACTGTTTCAGCAGCAATGGGTCCTGACTGACTGCCTTCGCCCAGCTTGTGCCACATACTGTGCTAGATAGCTCTGTAGGCCAGTGCTGTACGTAAGCACAAAGGAAAGTGAGACCCTCTGCACCTGGAATGGCAGGGAAAGTTTGAGCCCTATGTTAAAGACAAGAAGCAGCGGCCTACAAAAACCATGAAAGTACAGCACTATAAAAGGGGAAGAAGACTTTTGAACATCTCACCTAACCCACAAGCAATGTGCATTGCAACCAATGTTATTGCCTATTACCCTGTAATAGGTCCTTTCCTTTGTTCTCATGCCTAACATTACTCCTTTTCCATGCCACTTAAATTAGACAAGGATACCCCAGAACACCCAAGAACAGTATATGCTGAGGTGCAGTAGTGTTTATAAAGCACTTGAAAGATGAAAAGAGCTGTTAAAGTGTGCCTGTGCATCTACTGATTGTTACTGCATGTCCATAACATCTTCAAGCACGGTGTGTGAGAACTTGCTGCTGCGGTGAGCAGCGATGCCCGTGTCAGCCTGTTCTGCTGTGTGGCATCAGGATGGCTCCCTGCTCCTGGTTACACGGCAAGAGCCCGTGCATACTGCAACCTGAGATCGGTTCTCACTATGCTGCTTTGTTACGCCAGCACAATAAAGAGATTAAGAAATGTGGCAATAGAGATAAATCTAGTGCTTGTTTTTATTGTGAATGACCTTTCACAGGCTGTTGAAAGTCTCCGAAGGAGTTTTAAAGGCAGAGGGAGTTATGGCAAGACAGAAAAGAGTCAAAAGAGCTGTTCACCCCTGCATGGGAATACTAGTATGGAAGCTTTTTGTGTAAATTGCTTCATCTCTTTGTATATAAGCCCCTGCTGAGACTGAATCGTAACTGGGACAAAAGCACAGTGCAAGGAAGCTGATACTGCTTAAATATGCACTAGGTTACTTTCTCCTTCTTTCCTGTATGTTTTAAGGAGTTAACAGCAAGCATATCTTGTTCCCAGTCTGCAGCGCTTCTATAATGCAAACAAAATTTCCTTAAAAACTAGAAAGGAGCTCCTGAGCATATGTTGTTATCAACAAAGTTTTTGACAATAGACAAGAATAAGATAGAAAATACATTCTTGAGCAGCACTCCTGTAGGCTCGTTGAAGGTTGATTGTGAAACTGCAGTAAGTCTTATTAAGCCAAATCACGAAGAAACCATGAAGTCAAAGGCACAGCTATGAAACATATAATCAGCTGTTAAAATAGAAAAAGTAAATCATGCTTTGAGAAGGACATTTTGCCCTATAAAGGCAGCAACCAGCGGCTACAAATAGGGAAGCATAAAGGCATTCTCTTCTGCTTCCAGACAAGACCCTTGTACAGGCACCTGAGATCTGAAAAGATCTACAGCTTCCCTTTCTATGTCAAAAAGTACTACATTTTGATGAAAAGTACAGATTAAAAATAGTATGCGGATAATGGCTTGAAGAGTTTAACAGTGCGATGCTGTGACCGTTCCTAACCTCCCTTGACAATAGCTGTTGCTAGAGAGTTACGTGTGGTTTGCTAAATGACATTGTGGGAAGTCAGCTGGTTTTGTCTTCAGTGTTAGCCCCCTCAGTGATGAGCCAGGGCAATCAGAACAGAGGAAAAGGAGAATATCAAAAGGCAGAGTGGAATTGGTGTTCAAATGAATAATGTGAAATCTCAAAGTGAGATTACCGGGGTAATGATAACACAGTCATCTCAGAAAGAAAGCTGTTATTTTAAGAAATAGAGTTTCACCAAAAAAGAGAATAAAGGGATCAACACCACTGAAGCTGCGACTGTCAGATGAAAGGTAAACCTTTAATATGAAACGCTTTACCTACTGTCATGACATGGCAAGCATCTTTATATTACAGATTTTTATCTTTACCCAAACCATAATATGCTAAAACAGAATCACAATTTTATGTTTTCCCCAGAATCTGAGATAAAGACACCAAAGGGAATTTTTTTATTAATAATGTTGCTCATGGTAATTTTAGATTTATCCTTGCAGAGTAAAAACTTCAAGAAGCATGTATTGTAACTAATCCAGCTGGTTGGTTTACCATCTTTCTTACTAAGTTATAAAAAGATTTGAGTACTTATTTGTATTCATTTTGAATAAAATGCTATTTATTCTTCTGTGGCTTGCAAAAAAGGTGAAGTGGCTCTGGGGAGAAGTGAGAGAACAAATGTGAGAGCCATTATTACCTAATGCAATGTATCTGAGGCTTATCAGACTCTGTGAAGGTGAACTCACCTGTCATAGTCCTTTGCCACAATGTTGGTACCATGCTGAATTATGCTCAGAAGTGACAAGCCAACAAGATTGTTATCTTTTGTATAGCTTTCTCTAATTTCACTCCTGCACACAGTGGTGTAAGTGTACTTTTAGTTGTCTTCAATATTAGGTTTTGTTCTTTGTCCATCAATTTTAGGTTTTGATGGAAAATTGGAGGCTGCCTTTGGATATTCAGTAGTGAGTGAACCCAAATGAATTTCTCAAATTCTGGGAGAGAGGTGGACATTGACTATACCTGCCAGTAGGCATAGCCACGTGCTTGCTGTGTGGGAATATGTCTATAAAGTGTTTGGGTTTTTTGGCTTTTTTTCAAAAAAGAAAATGCTGAATCTTGTGATGACTAGGAGGGTTGTCTTGGTCCATGGACCACAGCTCGATTAATCACAGACTCACAGAACGATCATCTAGTCCAACCCCCCTGCTAAAGGAGGTTCCCCCAGAGCAGGTTGCTCCAGGTGGGTTTTAATTACTCTAGAGAAAGAGACGCTACAAACTCTCTGGTCAGCCTGTTCCAGTGCTCCGTCACCTTCAAAATAAGGAAGTCTTTCCTCATCTTCAGATGGAACTTCCTGCATTCCAGTTTGTGCCTGTTATCCCTTTTCTTATCACTGGGCATCACTGAAAAGAATCTGGCTCTATCCTTTTGGCACCCACCCTTTAGATATCGATAAGTTCCCCTCTCAGTCTTCTCCAGGCTAAACAGACCCAGGTGTCTCAGCCTTTCCTTGTAAGATCTTCCAGTCCCCTCGTCATCTTTGTACAACTCCGTTGTACTCTCTCCAGTAGTTCTTTGTCTCTCTTGAACTGGGGAGCCTGGAACTATACACAATGCTCCAGACGTGACCTCACTAGGGCAGAGTAGGGCAGAGTAGACGGGTGGTAAAACCTCCCTCAATCCTGTTTTACAGATAGCCGAGGATCAGAACAGAGGGATATTGAAAAAAAGATTTTGTTTGTTTGTTTGTTTTTCTTAAATGATATATTTGTCTGTTAGGAGACATTCAATAAATGTTTTTATGCATTGAACTAAAATCAGTCCCAGAAAGAGCTAGTGCTGAGATACAGCCAGGCTGCGGAGTTTATTTCAGAAGGAATCTCCCTGCTCTCCCTACCATCCCCTGCTCTGCTCCGCTGAACAGACTGACCTATGCACTTGCTTCCGTCTCTCAGAGCCAGACACACAGTCACATGTTGCCAAATGCAGAGAAACATACTTTTCTAACAGAATTCTTTGTTTTTCTAAGCATCACTTGGTTGTCAGTGCTCTTCCTCTGGCGGAAAACTCAGGCTTTTTTTGATTGAACCAGTTTCTTTTACTGAAAGAAAGAAAGAAGAAAAAACGACCCACCAATATTTTTGCTCCTTTTGAAGTTGCACTCAAAACAAAACGCCACCTCCTGCTTCACGCAGAACATCTGACAAGCTTCCCCCATTGATGTTAGCATGGGAAGAACATCCCAGTGCCCAGATGAGCTGTGTCAAATTGACATGTTTCTGCTTCTACCTGCGATTTATTCTGTGTTTATCCAGAGGCATATTCCATAAATGCCTTTTGTAGCTCACATGGTACCTTACCACTCCACAACAAAGACACCTCTGCTGTAGTACCCTGTTCCTGACAGATGTGTTTATATATATCCATATCTGAACTGTCCAAATTCTGAGGCTAGATAAGGTATTGTTAAGATCCTAATTTATTTTAAATTCATGTGCCCCCCCTGCTGCAAGACCCTGTACCTCTTTATGCCTCAGATGTTTTTGGTCCCCTTTCCCCTGCATGTATCCTCCCCACATCCTACCTTCCTGAACAACACTGCATATTGCAAAAGCCCACAGGGCTGGATTTCTGTGCATGAGTAAAGGAGCCACCCTTGCCTTGTCCTGTAAGAAGGGAACATTTTGTTTGGAAATCTCCCAACCCTCATAGACTATTTTGTGTCGCATTTGCTAGGTGAGAAAGAGGTAATAGATATGTAACTGTAAAGAAAGGTAAATGAAAGGACACATGTTACAAAACTGTAATGATTTCGCTTTTCAATTGCAAACATCTTCATAAGGTACTGATAGAATTCAGGAGCTGGTTCTTCACCATGTTTACCAGCACACTGTTGAAAAACAGCGAGCTGCCTGGGAATGTATATGTTTCGGGCTTTTTTTCTAACCAGAGAGCAGCTTGTGTCCCTTGACCTACTGCTGGAGAGCAGTGGTTCGCAGGCTGTTTGGGCTGAGCAGCACAGGGAATGGCACAGCTCTGAGCGATGTGGAGAAAGTGCTAAGTCTGTGTGCATGTTTGTGCTCAATGACTCTTTCACTCATACAAATTAATGGGATATTTTGAACTTATAGTCATCTCAGTTTTCATTATCTCATTGCTGCCTGTGGGTTATTGCTGTGATTGTGACCAGTGTCTTTTGCATCTTTACATTTGCATGCCAGCAAGATGAAAAGGGTGCTGCAAACGAGTAAAGGAGCCCTCATATACTACTGCTATAGACAGCTTTATTCAATGTGCAAAGTTATTGTGCAAAATCCTCATTCTGAAAAACACTGTCAAGGAAATACCCTGACACAATAATTTGAATGGATCAGCTCTGCTTACTCCTGCAAGCTGATCCAGCTGACACAAGCAAACAGACTGAAACACCAACTTTGTAATGCAGACAGGAGATGGACAATTTATTGAATAAAACAAGAGAGTCTGCAATCATTAGACTTTCAGAAAGATGCAGCTAATTTGCATCACAGTCATTGCATATTAGTCTTGCCTTCTTCATGTAGTATTAAATCAACAGCTTGCTCAGAAATAATAGCTGAGACAGGGAATGAGTAAGTCCCTTGTGTGTGCCCAGTGCTGTTTACCTGAGCGGTGCTTAGGCTAATGCTTATCTCATGGTACAGAACATTTTGCCTTCTCGTATGGAAGACAAACAAGTGTCTTCATCTTAACATGTTCGGGTCATAGGCTTTTTTGCCTGACTTTCATCCAGTCGTAGATGTGTGGGTAATAGTCAGATCTATTAATTTGTATCAGATTAATCAGATTAATAACTTGCTGTCTAACTACTGTATATTCTGTAAAGACCACGAATGTTTTTTGAAGTGCAAACACTCCTGGAGGGTCACTTTGTCCTATGTAACTCCATTTGTAATTTTGACAAAACTTGCAGTGCTATCTAAATAAAAAAACCCAATAGTAGACCTCACTGGCTGGATTTGCTTTTAAAAAACCCCATGTCTTTGAAAACACCATTATATGATAGATTATCCTGATAAACTCCTCCAACTGCTTTGGAAATTTTAAAATATATCTGTGATCTGCTGTGGCTGATCCATGTATCTTTCACAGGGTGCTTGGCAACAGAGCAAAGCAATTTGTAATAGGGAGTCACTGCAGTATTAGTACAGAGAGACACATATTAGAAAAACATCATAAAGCATGTAACAGGTATGCTTCAGTCACTAATTCTTAATTAAATTGCTCCCTAGGGGAAAAAAAATCAATTTTTTTTTTGAGTTTCAGTAAATGTGCAATCTAACATATGATTTTAAATTAAATAAGTTGCGTGAGTAAATGAATGCACCAGAAATGCTGGTGGCTTTAAATCCTTCTTATGTGCTGCCTGTATTAGGAAGTATGAATCATGAAGTGTATTGCACTCACCATCTTAGAAAAGATTTAGCCCTTCAGAGCCACACTTCTAGGGACACACAGTACTACAGCTCTGATCTCATGGCAGTATCTCACCAGTGAGATTTCCTCAGGTAAACAAGTATCACCTGCTGGGCTTGCTGTCCTTGCTGTGCCGTACTCTGCCTTTGGAAGTTTCACACTGCTATCAGTTCTGAGCCACATTCTACGGACTTCACATGATCAGAAATGTGAGGGCTGGACACAGCTCAGAAGACACATGAGCATGTGCTCAGGTCCTTCTAAAGTGAGTAGAGTCTCCAAGTTAAAGTGCTTTGCAGAAGAGGTGGGGGATTAGTTTTTCACTTAAAGTTCACTACTGAATTATTAACAGGACCCTCTGGAAGCAGATTATTTATTTTAAACAGAAGCAGAGGGAGCCCTGACAGCAAAACTTGCATAGGGATGACTCTGCTAATGATCCACATGGCACCAAAGCTGAGGTCTATGCAAACACAGCTCAGTTGATTTTGGTACCTGGAGCAGCTGCCATCACACCTTTGACTGAAGAGAAACAGATTCATAACCGCAGAATCATAGAATTGTAGAATAGGTGGGATTGAAAGAGAACTTTA
>NW_010424359.1:0-9125 GCF_000710305.1 Buceros rhinoceros silvestris
TACCTTACATCTTTATATATATCTTTAATATATTCTTATTCTGTTTTCAATAAAAACTATTAAAAGCATGGAAAATATTACATTTCCTAGATTTTACGATGGGCTGTGAACACATTAGCATAGGCAACCTCAGGTTGAAATCTGTAAGGTAAGAAATCTCTACAGTATTTGGCTTTGCTTTCAATTTCAAATTTATTTATGTCTAAGGAAAGTTATGACCTGAATTCCACACAGTCTGTGCCTTTGTAAAACCAACAATGTAGAACTAGACAATATGAGAAATCATGGAATGAGGAGAATGGAGGAGAGACCAGCATAAAAACTGTAAGGTGGTTTAAAAAAAAAAGAAAAGGCTAAAAACCCAACAGTATGCTATTTTGAATCGGAAAATGCTGTGCATGAAGGTGATCACTACTGGTGTGCCTCAGCTTTGCATTTGGGACCATTTTTATTTAGTAGTTTAATTAACAGTGTTCTTACAAAAAGAAGAAGAAAGCACATGCGGGAGTTCCTGATGACATAAGGGAGCCATAGTCAGCATATGCAGAGGCCAGGTTTTGCACGGGAATTTTGTTCATGGATGATCTTGTTTTAAGAGAATAATCAAAGTAGATAGAAATTTAGTAATACACATCTACCAGTAATAAAATAAGAAGATCGCTATAAGCCTTAGCCTTACCTGTGGCCAGCGAAAGAGGAAGAAAATCCTTGTCTTTATTAGTAAAGTTAGAGCTGATCCCAAGTCAGCAGGGATCCCAAGTAACACAGCCATGAACATGGCAGCGCAATGCTGGGCCTTGGAGAGAAAGGTCAAGAGGAGGTAGAGAAGTATCAACGCCATTGGGTAAGTTACCTCCTTCAGAACTCTGGTAACGAGTTTTTGTAAGTAGTGATTTCCAACAGCCGTTTGAGGGACTACTCTAAAAATCGGAGGACTTGAAAGCCTATCTTTGGTAAGGAGAGTAGAAAGTTTGGCTTGTCTAAACAAAGGCTAAGAAGAGAATTATTATTTGCTTTAAGTACTTTACGAGAACTACTACTGAGACAAGTGAGGAGGAAAGGAGAAAACAATGATCCAGCTGAAATACCATCTGCATCACAAATCAATGGACAGAACCTGGTTGTAGTAAAACGAAAGCTGGAATAAGATTCTGTTACAGTCTTCCAAGAGGAGTTTCAGGGACATCTTACATTTCTGAGACTAAGCCTAATCCATTTGCCAGAGAGATTTATACTGGTATGATTACTTACAATAAAAATGGCTTGGACTCGTGAGACAGGCAGTCCTTCTTTACTCCCTCGGAGATTTAACAGAGTGGATTTCCTCAGGGCTAGCACAATATCAGGGCATGTTATCACACGTAAGACAATGTGCTACTTCAAACCTGATGACACATGGCTGGAATTTTAATTATACACTGCAATTTAGAAGGCTCTTAAACTCCTTTCAAAACACAGGCTGCAGGTTTTAAAATGGATTAGAGACATTTGACAGAAGGGGAATATTTCAAAATAACTGACTACTCATAATACTTCAATTTTTATCATAAGATCACTTCAGTTGGTTGGTAAATCCAGAGAAGATTTTCTGGATTTCGGTTTTCCCTTAAGAGATCATTAGCAAAGTTACATTCTGTCTCATTAAATTCACTTTATCCAAACACAGTATTGGTCATGGTGTCCTCCTTATATAAGGCACTGAGCTGATAAACATCAATTCACCTTACAGGTGTTTGCATTTGAAGTAGAAATTAATATTTCACCTCGCAAACCCGCCAGGGTTCTTTGGATAAAAGCTATATAAGATGTGATCTGTCATATGATTAGTAATATGGGGTGAAAAATGCGAGTTACGTGCCAGTTGCATTTTTCCCAGTGTATCCAGTCATGTTTCTGCATTTCAGTATCAAACGTCTTACGAGGTTACCAATCCTCAGTAGTTTGATTTGAATTTGACTTTTCATGGTAACTGTGAGAAAAATAAATTATGTACATCTTCCGAAATAAAGAGATTTATGGAAGAAAATGATACTTGTTAAACTCCAGTTACCACAGACAGCTGTAGTGTGAGAAACTGCAACCCATCTTTCTGCACAACCCTCAGCAGGCTACATTAATGAGCGAAAAAACCCCAAAGACACTTTCCCTATCTGCAGCTTTGGAACTTCCCTGGTGTTGTATATTCACATTCATTCAGAAGAGAAAACAATTTCCAGGGAAGATAAGGTAGTCGGATGATTACCAATGTCAATATAAAGATAAAAAACCCACATTTCTGAGATTGAAAAGCATAATTTCAAACTGAGCTTTTGGAAAGAAAAAATACACATGTAGTTTCCTACTCAGCGTAGTTTACTTGCCCTAAGTTCAGAACCTCCTAAGCATTAAAATGAAATTGCCTTTCTGTGTTTTTGTTGAAACAGAGCAACAAACTCAAACTCCATTCCATCTCCAGTCATGCAAACATAATGATCAGGCATTTTTAGTCTGTTTTCCCATCAAAACAATGACCCATGAAAACAGACTTTGAAACAGTACACCTAGCTCTTGTCTTTTCCTTTTGTTCCACCCAAACCTGTTGGTTACTTCACAACAATCACAAAATAGGCATTTAGAGGGGAAATCACTGATGCACACACCTTCTTAAAAACAGCTGGGCAAGTCCTGATCACAGATAAGCACCATACGGAAAACTTATCTTTTGAACCACGTTAGATACTGTGGTCACCCAGGTGAGACATGAATGCATAGGAAGGTAACATTTTTATGAATACCAGTGCTTACAGAGCTACTTTTCTGCTGTCTATGTTAAGTTTGCAGTAAAATATTTTGTGTATTTGTAATCTTAGGCAATTGCAAAGCCCCATACCCCGTGGGGGAATATACCATACACAATTCAATTCCCACAGAAATAATTTACTGATTTTACCCTACCAACAGGAGAGGCGCTAACAGAACTACCCAGCAGACTGGACCTAGATGAGGAGAGCTGTGAGGGATTTGGAGGGTCATCACATCTGCCTCCTACCTTGAACATCACAGCTCACAACTGGGATACAGCTTCCTGCACAGTTCAGGCAAAATAAGTCAGGCACCTAAAAGCAGGTTTCACAACAGACAACACGTAGGGCAATGCAAATAAGCCAATGAACAGTGAGGAGGGAAGGGTTTTTCTCAAATCGCATCTGTCCCCTGCTCTAACGCACTCAGTTACAAACAGGCATTTCCAACCTGAGACATTTGGATTAAGGATCTATCTGCCCTGCACAGTACCTCAGCGTTAACAACAACTGAGTGAGCGCTCGAACCAGAAACAGTTACGTGAGTCAAGGGTTGCACAAACGCTAATTAGCTTGGATGGTGGAAAAGTCATTATGCATTTTACCCAACTAAGGCAGCACTGGTGACTGAAACTGCATCCTTACATGACTGGCCTCCCTATTACTCCACAAACCTTTTCCTCCCTCTTATTCATTCTCTCCAGCCCCCTAGATCTGATCTCTTCTTTTCCTCGCCATTGGCAAGTTTGTAACCACATGCAGGCTGCACTTCAAAGAACTGGATTTGGTTTAGTTCCAGTTAGGGGACCCCAGATTTCCAATCCTCACACTTCCTGTCTCAATTGCATTCTCTTCTTTAAACCATTCTGCTGTCCTCTCTCAGCTGACCAAGAGCAGAGACCTATCAGTTCCAGCTGTACAGTTAGCTCTACAGTCCTACACCATTTCTCCTATTTTTTTGCCTTACAGTTGAAGACACGGGCTATGTGGTACTGAATAGGTTTTTTTCTTGCCGTATGGGTTTTAGTTAGTAACACAGAATGCGGACCATAAAATGTATTAAAAAGTTTTCCCTCCCCTCTCAGATTTACAAGAATGGTCTGCCTACATGTAGAAGAAACACAGATAAACAACGTTCAACCACGCTTTTTTTTTTTCTTTTTATGCTACTTAACTGGGTAGCTTGTACTATTTTCTGCGAACTACTTGGGAAAAACTACATTTCATCAGAAACGTCTATTTTAGATCTGTGAAACTGCCATGGAACCAACATGAATAAAGGAATTCTGAATACCCCAAGCTGTTACTTACCCTGGCATAAGTCACAAATACTCTTAAAGTATCAAGAGAAAAGGACACCAGAGGGGACCTCTTTAACCATAATCTTAATTTTTTACAGGTATGGATGGATAACATCACCAGATGATTTCAATCGGTAGTAGAATCATTAATTTTTAAGCAAAAATGTTACATGCTGAAGTTAAAACAAAATCCAAACCTGACTGTGTAAACTCCATGTAATGAACAGAGGGCAGAGCAAGAGCTAAAGACCTGTCAGTGGACACATGACTGAACTCCAATTTAATGTGCAGTCTAAGGGGGTTTTTAGAGCTTAGGATCCTGTTTTTAGAGCCCTTCACAGCAGGGACAGGAAAACTGGCAGATCTGCAGGATCCGAGTTCATCATAACCACGCAGCAGCAGCTGCAGGAAACATCTCCGTCTAAAGGTAACATCCTCATTAGGGAAAGCTTCTGGAAAGGCTTGTCAGCTCGTTAAGAACTCGGTTGTGTCCAGCTCTAGCATATTTTTCCAGCAGTTTTCACTGAATATTTCTGTGCTGAATCAGCACTTCCAGAACAGACTCGTGTTTGGTATATGAAGCCATCTGGCAAAGGTCCTGGTCAGAGGTGCTGTGTTTTGAATGAATGCAACAGGAATTTATGCAGGGCAGAAAGAAAAAAGAATACAGATCAAGAAAATAAAGAAGGCAGGAAAGAAAGATGGAAGTGCCACCTGAATCACAAAACGGAGGGTTAGGAACAGACTTCTGATCCTGGTCTGCGCACCAAGCCTCCCCTAAGGCAAATCACTTAATCCTTCTAATTTCATTTTCCACGCTGGGTGCAACTTGCCTAACAGGAGCTCTATAAACACAGCTCCTCAAAGTACTTTGAAGCTACAAAATGCTTATTAATAAAGATGAGACTGAGATATACTGAAGGAGGACAAAAAAAGAGCAAGAGGAGAGGAATTTAGAATAATAATAAGAATAATGTGGTAAAGATTTTCAGATGATTGGAGCAATGGTGCAGCAATAAGAGAAAAGCCAAATAAAATGGATTCAGAAAAATATAAGAGCAAAAGCCTTCCAGCCAAAACAATCTAGAAGAAATGACCACAACGAGGTTTGTAGGTAACCTACTTGTGACCTTTTGGTCTTTATTATTCAGGATAAAGGGTTACTTTCCTAATCCTAATTCATTTTCAAGAACAGCAGATTAACAAGAAGGGATCACTATCAGGCTGAATCTCCCAGATAATAATCTCCTAGCTCTAAATAATCACCGAAGGAGGAGCAGAAAAGGAACTGTAATCTTTTCCTTTTAATGCTGCTGATGGGGAATATGCAGAAAGCTAACACAGAAAGGTGCTAGAATGCTGTATTTTCATAACAATTCACAACATATCCCAAAACAAAACCAGTCAAATAAAAAAATAATCTTATTTAATTCACCCCACGGTGTTATCCACATCTAGAATTATTCAAGATAAGGGAAAAATTACTGGTTGTCTATCTAGCAAGTTAAATCAGATTAAAATACTGTATGAATTTTAAGCAGAACTGTTCCTACACACTCTTACTTCAGGGGAACTTAATTCACTTGGAGAGAATTAAGCTAAGAGAACAAGGCTTACTGAATTCTCAGTAACGGGGTTCCCAAAATGAGATATGCTGTATTTTATGACCACTTTTAAATTCGCTTAGGCCCTAGAAGTCACCTTCTCTTACCAAACATTGAACACACAGCGCTCACCTGCTGCAGCTGCTTGTACGGCTGTTAACTCTGTTCCTACCAACTCCTATATGGGTGCAGCAAGTCTCCGAACTTAAATATATTTGCATATGTCTGCACACATACATAAAAACATAGTTTACACTGAGAAGAATACAGCACAATCTAAAATCCACACTCCTAAATTCTTCAGAGAACTAAAATTTAAAGCATAAAACAAAACAAACCAAAAAATACCTTAGCAAATATTTTACATGAAAGGAAATTAAAAAGTAAGAGATGTTATGAGGAAAACTACTGCCCATGTTACACAAAGAGACACCCGAAACCTGTGAAAAACACCACAAAAACATACTGGCCATTATCAAAATCTCTGCACCTGTTGGCTTCAGATGCTGCAGCTCTCAGTTCAACATCAAGATCTCCTGTATCATGTTTGCACAAATCTGCCTCTCATGACTGCCTGGCTTCTTTTTTTGCCCCTCTTTTTTGTTAAAAAGGAATAGTGCTGCTTCTAGAGAATTCAGAGAACTTGGCATGTCAAGTTTTTATGGCCCCCAACACAATTCTCATTCATCAGTGCAAGTTCTCTTTCCTTCCTGCCAGACCGTAGTGCAACGCTCCTTTGATTCACTGGCTAAACAAGTCTGAGAAATAGGAATTGGCGATGTTTTTTGTTTCTTGGTGACTCCGTAAGATCACTGCTTGCTGATCGTAAGTATGTAGATAAATCTGCTCTGACACAGAGGGAAAAGAGTGAACCAAGCAGCGAGGAGCCTTCCAACCTCACATGTCTACAAGACAAACTCAGCAAATCTTGTTTGCTCCCTCAGATTTATTAGATATTATTTACAAGATTTGTGTGCTACAGCTGCCTGTCCTACGATGTTTTATGCTTAGCTGGTCATCACCGCATTGCCTGTAACGCCGAACTCCAGCCCATTAGCAGGCCAGGGAAGAAAAGCCATTCTGATCAGACAGAATGATGGAGGCATGACAGACTCCTATTTTCAAGAGTGGCATAAAAACTAACTTTAAAATATTACTTCCATCAATAATCTTCCCCCCAAATCAAATGAAACCTAAGACCAAAATAAAATGAAAAACACAATAAATAAAATCACAAAACAGTAATTTTGAGCTTCAATACAACTATACTCTGAAAACATCGATGTGTTATACACGAATCAAAGGCCAGAGACTCTCACAGGAGTTTGTCCTTGCAAATAACAACGAATTTCTGTCACAGCACCACCACTGACAACGTGCCCGCTCAGTGCTCACTGCCAGTGCCATCAGCTCCCCACCTCCCTCCACCTCTTAAAGGCATGTTTCTGATCCATCAGCTGATGAGTATGTACATTCACTCCCTTCCTGGTACTGACAGGCTGCTGCTGCGCATGGGACACGGCACGGCAGGATTTGCTGTGTCAGAAGTGGGGCATGCCTCCCTGCCAGAAACTGTTCTGCACAACTTTCCAGAGATGATCCCTGAAATGTCTGCTGTGTTGTCGGGCTCCCAAGGACAGTGCTCGTAACTGAACACTGACTTCTTACTTTTTCCTGCTACGCTCCATGGAAATGCACTACAGATAAGTGTTACTTCCTGAACAAAAGGCACTGTGGTACTTTATCCAAACAACCAGATAGCCAGTGAGTTCGGGATCAGTTCAAATCTCCACGCCTCCTGCCCCCCCCTCCCTTTTTTTTCCTTCTAACATCTGAAGATAGTACCTTGTCCTGCTTTTGCAATCTCCTTCTGTTAAAATCGATTTATGGTAGCAATTTCCTTCCATCTGCATATCCATGAAACTCTGGGACCCTGCAGAATAAGCTTATTCTAAAAATAAGAAGGCTTCACAAAAAACACGAAGCCATGGAAGAACACCCATGGTGAGCTATGAGTACCTTCCACAGAGCACAATAGGGCCCCTGTGGAACACAGCAGCCCTGAAGTACTCTAGGCACATTTTTATCCTTAGCAAGCAGATAAAAGATGACTTCTAGTTTTTAAATCTCAAAAGAGTGAAAAGAAATTCACCTTGGATTAGGGTAAATACCACATATGAAACCAGTTTTCTCTATGGGAGTCATTTTTCTCATGAACTTACTCTGAGTCTTCTGTGGGTTGCTATAAACTCAAATCAATGATTCAGGACTGCTTTAAACATTTACACTGTTAATTTACTGGATCAGTGAGAAGGAATTTATAACTTCCTTTTGAGAAAGCAGAAAAAACAATCACCCACCAGCATCTACATGGAGGCTTTATGAGTTTTTTATTTTGTTTTGTTTTTTGGGGCATGTCCTGTGGGTAAAGCATAAATAATTATCCAGACAAATTTTTAAACAACATACCAAATATCCAGGTACGGATAATAAAGTGAGCATAAAAGCACAAATCTAAAAGCTATTAATCTCACTTACTTTAAGGAACTGGATTGCAAACTCCATGTATAGGTTTGCCTATGAATACGGGAAAAAGATATTTAGAATATAATTGCAGTGCAAAATGAGAGTGACCCAAAGCTGCTAATCCTAGAGCTATCACCCCACAGCTGTCACCCCACTGCAAGGTAGTTTTAAATGTCACTGCAGGGAGCTCATGATACAGTTCCCGTATCACTGATGCCACAACTACAGAAGCCCAGGTTGGATGTGGAGTTCAGACACATTTTACCCCAGGAATGAGTTTTTAAGGGTATTATGTGGTCTCAGGTAGGGCTGATGCAGACAGAAGGAAGCTGTTACAGTACTGCTGGTTTATAGCTCAGCAAAGGACTCCCCAGTGAAGCTGTCAAGTCCGCTTCTTTCACAAGCACTAAAGTCTCAGGGATTTAATTAATTTTTTATTGATTTTTAATACAGGAAAAATGTTCTTGGACTTCCATGTTACAGGGACCTGATGAAACCCTTCAGAGGAATGTATCCAGTAGCACAGCATGCACAGGCCAATTATTTAAAAAGCTCCAGCAATAAACCCCATTAAAAAGTTCCCTAATCTCAGAAAATTCACCAGCAAAGCTGGGATGAAGATTTCTTTGTTTCTAATGTATTGTGTATTGTTACAATCTAATGAAGAGTACAAAATTCAACGATTTGCAGAGAAGCTGCAGAACAGAGTTCAAGAACAGTGATGATCTTGAAAAAAATGTGTTGGCTAGTCTATTTTAACACGTCTTGCCATCTCCATGCAGAATACTCAGCTGCTGAGGGAAGGCAAACAGCTGCAAATATCACAGTTGTCATCCCACTGCACCCCTTTCCTCTTTTTCTTTTTGTACCTGGACCTAAGCATGCACCTTGGTTAAATCTACAAGGACAGAGGA
>NW_010424359.1:9224-20100 GCF_000710305.1 Buceros rhinoceros silvestris
ACAGAGTAAAGAGTGAAGACCGTCTGCCTTGCTAACCTTGCATACAGAATAATTTCTTCAGCTTTCAGTCCAGACCAGTCTCTGCTAATATTTCCTCTAATTAAAAAAAAAAAAAGTTTAAAAAAAAAACCTCTGCAAAAAAGAAAGAAAAATAAGGCTGAGAATTGCTGCAACAACTCTGGTAGTTTGCTTCCTCTGCAGCTAAAACAGAAAAGTTCCGTTAACCTTCTTTTTTACACACCTAAAAAAGAGTGTTTGATTTCTCCCGCAAAAAGCTAGTTTAGGATTATTGGAAAACTCTGATGAACTCATAAGCCAAATGGTTTCACAAATAAAAATTCTGTGCAAGGAGGTGGAACCTAGAGGACCACCCTGCCATCACCTTCGTGGTTACAGTAAACCACCCCATCAAACTGCAGTTAGAAGACACTTAGCTCAAAATGCATTTTCTTGTAACCTAGTGTTAACTTAAACTTTATGGTGAAGGCATAACTTCAGTCAGATGAAAGGGAGACATTACCCGAGTCAGCACTCTGAATTCACTGCTCTGCACCCCACTGTCCCAACAGGGCCCGATCCACGCATCTGATCCTTCGTAGTCTAATGCTCTGGGTTGACTCAGACGGTATTTCAGACAGTTATTGCTGAAGAACCTTATTCCTTCGTCAACAACTTATTTCTTCAGCTGACTGTACATCTTTACAGTCAGCATTTCTCAGACAGTTTAGTCCAAAGAAGGACCAGCTGCAAGAGAAGTGGGCACTCAGACCAGGCCTGGCAGCCCAACCACAGATCATCGGCTCTCGTGTGTTGTCATCAGAGATGATCCCATTTGCAAACACGTATGCACATGGTCTTTGGATCCTTCAAGTTTCCTTCCTTCCTGTTTCTTTTTATTCATTCCAAATTATTCCTCCAAATTTTTCCTTTCAATCATCTAGAAAGCCAACCCTTTTGATCTGTTCTGCGAACGTTCCGTATTGCTTGTCCCTTCCCCCAGTCTTCTGGCCGCCAGGGAACAACAAAATAGCACCGAGAGGAAAACACTTTAGTACTGCCCTGAGAAGAGGAAAAGAGCAGATAGGACCTGAGAAACCTTAATGCAGCAACAGGTTCCTTAGCAGTCTGTGTAGGAACTGCAAGGTAAACACGGAGTCAGAGAGCATTTCCCCTCTACCTCAAAACAGTACCGGCTGCTTCTCTTTGCAAAAGCAGTGAAGGTGTTTCCATTTCTGATGGTCTTTGCGGTTGTCAGCCACACTCTTGCTCCCTGGGGAAGTGGGTGACATCACTTTGTTGCACAGAGAAATGGGCTAATTGGCGTTAGACTGTCTGCTTGGATATGAACCTTAACTGCTCAGTTTGACTTTAGTTTATAAACTGTATTTTTTGCCTCCTGTACTGACCTAAATTCTGCAGTGTTTGGTTTACAAACATGTCAAGGGAAAACTGCTTTTGCCCTTGCCCTACATTTCCCTTCCCCTTCTCTGTTTAGCATCTCTAATACATTTCCTTTCACCATATTAGCGAAACTACTTTTTCACATAAAAGATTTTAGCCATTTGCTGGAATTCATAGCCCTGTGAGTGGGCTTCATATCCCACCGTTTAAATGGCCAGCATTGAATCCATTTATTTCTGTTAAATAAACAACTTGCAATTAAAAAACATTTTAAATGCTACTGCTTTGATTAATGCTCATGAGGCTATTTTTTAAAAAATAAAAACTCAGGTTGACAAGAAAAAATGTTTGTTGCCATTGTTTATAAAATAGAGAAAAACTCACCTCTTCTGTCATCCATTTTCATTCCAGTGCCTTCGTTCATCAGACTATTCCCTCTGCACACCTGCTCTCCATCTCCATTTGACTGATTAGTTATCCTCACTTCTTCGCTATAGGCTTTGACAAGTTCCTCTTCCTTCTCCAGCTTCATCCCCATTTTCTGCCTTGTGTGGCTTAAATTTCCACCCTAGATATACTGGCTCCCCTCAAAATCAAACAGAGAAACTACCAATAAACTGTTTTACATAAAGTAACAATAAACAGCAAAACAACTTGGCTACGTACCAATTTTTTTGAGAATTCATAAATTAAGCAGTTTTCAGAGTAAGAGTTGGCTGAGGGGATTAAGTTTCCATGTGATATAAACTTGCATGGAGAAAAAGCCATACTTGAAGAGGTCTTTATGACAGCGTTATACATATTATTTCCCTTAGACAACACAGTTAGAAATTATTATAAATTCAGAATCTAATAAAAATGCTGAGCAGTATTTTCTGTATGTGAAAGTATCACACAGGTGCATCTGAATTTATTTTTTTTCAGCATCTGAGTGACCTGGTAGAATATGCCTCAATTAATTCTTCTCAGGGTTTCCACAATTATTATTCCTCTCTCATCCTGCTTTCAGTTGGCTGAACCTTGCCGAAAAATTCTGCTAAGCTAAAACATACCCCTGCTTCAGCACGTACATAGATTTTAATACGCAAACTTTGTAGATTTTTACCAGTAACCAATTCAAAAGCAGAAATACAATCTTCACAAAGATGGGTCTGAGTGCTCCTTGAGAGGCTGGAGAGGACCGAGGTGATCCGGTGTTCAAAGTGCATCTGTGATACCTAGTTTTGTGTTTCATTTTCATTTCCTTCTCTGACCAAAATTCAAGTAACTTTTCCAAGTCTTTCACTTCCAGATTCTCAATGGCAAATAAGCCCCTGAGTATCTTTGAAATCAGACCAGTCTCACTATTACACTTTCTCATTTGGGATGGGCATTTTAGAAAAAGCAGGACCAGAGGCAGTGTTACAGGTATTACGCACCTATGTGAGGCACACCATTCGTCCTCTATGAAAGAGGGAGAAAAGAGAAGGCAGGAAAATACTTAAAAGTAATTCTGCCCAGAAACATTTACAAGCCATCGCATAGTCCTACCTTGTCACCACCAATACTTTTCTTTCACACATCTCTAAACTAACCTGCAGTTACTGGACGCCCATTTAATTCTTTTGCCCTGGCTATCTTTAAATCTCATCCATTCTTTACATTTAACAAATTCAGGGAACATTTTTTTAACATTTCCATATGCAGGCATGGTGACATATAGGTCTCCTGACAGAAAGATTTGGCCTCACATGTCCCACCTCCAGTTATTTCTTTTTTCTTTCCCCCTCCAAGCATGTTATTACTATGAGTCATTTCATTAATCCAGAGAGAAGGATAGAAAACAAGAGAATAAATACTCTGCTTCACAACCTTCTGTCTGCACTGTTTACTTCTCTGCTAATGAATGAACAGCTGAAAAACAGAATTATCCTAACGGGGGACAAAGGGACATTATCTGCTCTTTGTCAATAGCTGCTGCCTCGGTTGGCCAGTGATGACACTACAGAATCAGAGCATGATCTCTGAACGTTCACTGCCAACAACAGTATAAATAAGACAGAAAGTCCAGGGAAACACACGTGCAAGTCAAAGAGAAGAGCACAGGAGTCTTTCACATGACCACACCTTTCTGTTAAGAAATTATTTTAAAAAGCTGTGAAAACATGGAACAGCTGTGATGGCAGACACAGGACCTTGTCTCACAAGCACTGTGCTGGATCTCAGCACGTGCTCCAAGGACTGCAGTTCAGTCTGCACATGCAGAGGGCTCTGCATTTATCACAAACATGGCAGGCAACTGCCTGAAGTGTCCTACTCCCCCTTTACAGCCTTTACAGGTCAGAGTGATCCTATCTCCAGTGACATGAACAAAGATAGAAGATGAATTAGTAAATGAGAAACAAATTGCAGTAGCCTCAGTTTTGCCCTCCACTGCAGGAACTCAAGGTCTACCTGCTGCCATCACAGAAGCCTGGGGTTTACTCTCCCTTGCAGCCCTACAGCTGCGCAGACAGATATAGATCAACTGGTGCTCAGTGCAGCCCACGCTTTTTATTCATCCCAACTCCTTTCAGATTCACACAATCAGCTTGTTCTTGCTTCCCTCGAAAGCATATATAGAGTTAAACCTTAGGACTACTGTTTCAAACACCCTAAGGTGTTTAATAAGTCCCTTTCAAGTACAGAAATATTGCACAGCTTCTTCATATAACAAGTACTTAATGCCCACAGACAGCATTCTAAATAACATTCAGATTACTATAAACCATTTCAAAATCAGGCATGACACTAAGTCTGCTTGCGCACTTTACGTGCTCTTTCTCCTTTGTTGCTACATAGGCTCAGATTTTGGGATTTAGTCTAACATATTTCTGCACTTCGGCGCATAGCTGAACACGCTCCTCTCTGATCTGCTTTCAAAGAGAATCTATTAATTTCTATATCAAGGAGGGTTGATGTTCAATCCCTGAGCTAAACATACAGTCCAACAGAATAAGAAATTCAACATTTAGCCATCTCCCGATGATTTCTTCTCCTGCTCTCACTGTATAATGGAACCACAGCTTCTACGTGTCTACATCATGCGAGCAGTGTATTTCCACTTTTGTGACAACTGGTCGCATAGAGAGGTACCTGCCTAAAATACGGTCAAACACTTGTAGAAATTGCCATCTACCTCCCTGTGTTCTCCTAGGTAAGAATATGTTGTCCATGCTGGACAGAACGACTGGACATCATCAGTCTACGACACTGCCACAACACACTGACTTGTGTCACCTGGACTTCTCCCAGGACTTACAAAGATGGGTAGACAGTTTCCAAACCTGGTCTGAGCCCTGACAACAAACACGCTGGCATCTTTGCGGCTGGCAGCATTTCAGATCAAGAGTTAGTATTTTACCAGGCTCCTTGATAGCTTGAGACACACGAATCGACACAAAGCTGGCATTCAGCAACTGAAACAGCCCTTCCCCAACCCTCTGTAAGACTATTTCAACAGAACATAGTTTCCTTCTCAATACAATTGTTTCAGGAAAAACAGAGAAAAACCTGAGTATGACTTAAAAGTGGTCAGCCCAGTGCTAACCACCACTCCATCAGAGAGAGGCTGTTTTCCCCCTCATCTGTCACACAGTGCAGTGCACCATAAGTGGGGAGGGCTGCCAGAGGACCATGTCCTTGCATCTAGATGCCTTGAGTATGACAGGTCCAGCCCTCAGAGCGAATACACTGCTCACCCCTGCTCACCAGTCACATTACACGACAGGTTCGCATTCTGTGCTACCACCTTCTCTCACCTGACATAGGACTGGGCCTGCTCTCGGGGACAGGATGATAGGACATGATCTGCCAGGCAGCCTCCCACAAAGTGGAAGTTTCCCAAAAAGCAATACAGACAAACTCCGTGTCCTTTTAGCTGATCTGCTGTGACTCACCTGCATGTGTACAACACCACAGGCAACTCCAGCCAGAGCTCTTCCCCATTGCTTCTCTCCTCCTCTTCTCTGGACTAAGCAATGTCCAGCGGCAGATGGGAAAGAGATGACACAACATTTACTAGCAGGGAGAACCTTACTTTAATGATGCTGTGGGAAGGAAAAAAGTGAACCTGACAACAAAAGCTCAGACTTTTGAACTTTTTGAAGCTTTGCACCAGACTACATCTCGCTACGTATGTAGATATGTATTTGATTTGTACTTCCGAATTGAAAGCATTTGGGCTACAACACCAGAAATAAAAAAAACTTTCACGTGTACTTAACTTTTTAGGACATATAACTTCAAAGATGTAAGAACATAAAATGACTAGACATGGAAATCATCATCCTACAAACAGAACACTAGCATGTTTGGGTTTGGTTTTTTAATAAAAACATAATCATTCTGGCAGAACAGTATGTCTGATTAACAGAAATCTGAACCAGCTTTCTCCTTTCATACATGCAGGAGTTAATTCTCATCAAGCAAGCTCAAGGTTTTCACTTGCTTGGATAGTACTAATTAGATTCCTCCACATTACTGCTTCAACATTTGCAATCGTACATGGCACAGAAATACCAACTTTTTAACAAATATGAATTTTATTTTCAAATTGTCGCTGGAAATAATTTTCAGAAGTTGGAAAAGTCTGCTTCAAAGGGAAATACACACTCTCAGGAATCCTACAAAGAAAAGTTTTAGGCTTAAAATAAATGCTTTAAAATTATTTTGCTTAGCACAAACCACCACCACTGTTTAGGTTTCATGTAGTAATAAAGTAACTGTTTATATTAATTATGGGAAGAAAGTTTGACGCCTTGTGTGGGTACGTGCACACGACTGACTGTAGACATGCTATGAAAGCAAACAACGTTAACAAACTAAAGTAACCACTCATTACTATGCAGTTCCTGTTAGCCAGGCACACAGTTGTTGTAACTGGAGATGACGAAGCTTCAATGATAGCACCAGATGCCTTATGACACAGTCATGTACTTCTGGAGCTCATGATTGTTTACTAGATAGTTGTTCCAGGATCCTTGAGGAACAGCTTAAAAACTGACTTTGCTCAGGAACAACAAATTAATTGAGGCAACATTTGATAGCTCTACCAAGTGCCAACCAAGGTTTGAGCAGGATGCAGAGAACCTATTACGAAACAAGGAGGCAGACCTAGCTGAGTCACTTTAAACCCAGGAAATTCAATTCCTTCCTACTCCTCAGATTTAAAATATCCTATAGTGAAAAGCTTCTATAGGATTTATTTTTTCAATGTTTAAGGAAGAAACTGAAATACTGAAGTCAAGTGTCTCTAAAGGAAGGACACATGACTTCCAAGCAGAGTAAAATACATCAAGCTAACAAAATTAAGTAGAAAGTCAAAGAATTAAAAAGGCAGATAACTAGACCACCTCATTTTACTCTTCCTAGTTAAACGAAGCATTCCACACAAAGACTTAAAACCCAGGAGGAGGAAATAAAAGTATTTCTGCTCTAAGTGGTTACTTCTCAGTGAGAAAATGTACAACCAACACCAAGACATTTTGGAATAACAGTTCTGTGATCCAGAACACCAGCATGGTGCTTTACAGAGTTGACTGGAAAAAAGCTTAAATCCCATGGGAAATAGGATCTTCAAGTAACAGAATGGCTCTACTTACACCCCTCCATTCACCACAGCATCTGCAGTATGAGAAATGATGATGAAGCGGATCAACCTCTGGGAGAAGTCACAGCGAGGCCAGCACAGCAGAACTTCTGCCACACCATCAAGCGGGGCACTTCTGTGACCCTGAAGGAAGACTGGTGTCCTTTCGGGTTTCCTCTAAAGGAGGCACCCATAAATATTGGAGATGATACCCACAGCCCATTCTCAAAGAGGAAGAAAGAGCATTAAGCTCTGGTCAGGTTCACTTCTTTGTGAGGTCTTCTATTACCCTCAGAGGGGTATTTTTCCTACTGTTACCCTTTGCTTGGAATTTTCCTCCTTATCATTTTACATACAATGTACGTCTTGTTTTCTGCCAGGTAGTGGGATTCCTTGAAAATCTTCCAGTACTTGACACCACAAGAAGTCCAGAAATAAAAGAAGAGGTGGTACAACAGTAATTGAGCCAAAAAAGAAAAAAACATCGCATGATGGCACATTAGCCTTGAGACAACTCCTTAGATTTTTACTCAAGACAGAAGTCATACACACAGTGATCAAGTGCAACATAGAAATGCAAAATGTCTGAAAGCAAAAACGTTAGTTAACCTCACCTTGGCAAGGTCTCTGCAAGCAGAAAGGGAGCTCATTTCGGCAACTTTGGGAGGGCAGAACTTAATCTGTGAAGCCTATTTTTTCAGTTATTGGTTGCAGTTATTGGACATTTATTTGGTATTCTAAGAGCATTTACTCAAACGTCTCAAGCATCAAGCTGAGCCCTGTTTTAGACTAGCTCAGAAGAAAATGGAGTCTGTATTGTGTATCTATCTTTAGGGAAACATAATTATTTCCGAATTCAGGAACTGCTCTGGGTTGGATCAGCAGCTAATATCCTAACCAGAATTTCCTTGATCATTACTCAGGAAGTAGCACTTTTGTTTTTAAAAACCCTCAGTCCTCCTCCCCCACCAGTATCTCTCTTCTAACACATTCCATGCTAATTTTAGCCTTTTGAGAAGTTTCTTTTCCAGATCAACCCACTCTTTTTCACATTTAAATAATTTTCAGGTTTTTTAAAGAGCTCAGCTTTAGCAGGTGTTTCAGTAGCTAAGCAATATGAACTCTCTTGAGAACATCTTCCATGGTTCCCAAATGGATTAGCCTGGAAGTTCAGGGAGAACAATATTAGGCAAAATAACCATGCCATCTAATTTCAAAACTGGAATAAAGCTCCTAAGAGAAAAAGACGCATTCCCCAAAAGAAGCACTTACATTCACTGTTAACAAATAAAGAAGGAGCAACAAGAAACAGTTGTCACACTAGCAATACCAGTAATTAACTTGAATGCAGGACAATTCAAGAGAAATAAATTTAGAAGCTTAACATGGAAGAAAATGATGGAACTCCTCCCTCTTTGAATTATTCAGCTTCATTGCAGCCCCAGGACCAAGAATGCTAAATGGTTTGCAACCACAGACCAAATAAGTACATTTCAGTGGGTAACAGTGGAAAAAAACCATCTGTCAAAGCAGCAGAGACTTTACTAGCAGCTTGGGCCAGCAGCCCCACACAGCTAAAACAGGTTTATTATCAGATCTGGAAGCTGAACTGAAGCAAGGTCAAAATACCTGTATGGTACCTCCAAGTACCACCCCTCCTCAGACAAATGACAGCCCGACCCTTCGTGTCACCTCCAGCTATTTGAAAGCTGCATTTTTTCTCTTTTGGCTCCTGGAAGCTAAAACCACTGCAGTACATTTCAGCAATTGCTTCTTTTTGCAGTCTCAAGCAGTATGAGGAAACCCACTGACAATGATGCCTCTGTGCCTTCATGCAGTTCGAGCAGACCTATGAGATCTTGGCACCTGGTAGATTCATGAGGCAGGAAATTTTGAAATACATTGAGTGCGAGGCATGATTTAAAGATTTACCAATACAGATGTTCATCTACAGTCACAGTTATCTTCCACATTTCCCTAGAGTGCAGGAACATCCTCCTTTTCAAGCGATAAAAAAAAGAAAAAGACTAATAAAAAGATTAATCTATCCTGCTATGCCTGTACAGAGGTAGCACTGGCAGTAGAAAAAGTAACTTGGAGAGGAATACAACAGCAGATAGCTCTTATCTTATTCTTCAACATGATGTATCAACCCCCATTTTCTACTCCCTTTGCCCCATTAAATTTTTCTAACCACACAGAGTAAAAAAAAAACCCCTATTTTAAAGCCATACTTAATACTCAAAAAGTATTTTCTTACCCAGTGTAAAGATTTCAGGAAAGCAATTATTCAGCAAATGTTATTACCTAGGATTGTTCTCACCTCAATTTTTTGGAAGTGAGATGCGTTTAAGTATGTATCTGAAGTAAACTTGCAAGAATTTTAATTTTTTCTTTCTTTGAGGTTTGTAGTATGAGTTCTCTGTCTTCCAAGTCTGTCTCCTTGTCTTCACCCTGTTTAGGCTGTCTAAAAGAGATTTAATTGTGTTCATTCTCAGCTATGCCAGCTCCACTACTAAGAGCAGCCAGGTGAAGATGGGAAATACTGGAACCTAGGAAAAAGAGAATTCTGGTATTTCCACCAAAAAAGGTCTCCAAAATAGGTACTCTTGGAAGAAAGGAGTTCTCCCACATGTAAACCAATTCCCTATTGTCTTCCCTCCCTTTGTCGCTGTGATCTGTTAGTGAGTGGGAAAGGGCACTGGTGAATGAGCTGGGGTGCGTCGTCAAGGACAAATTTTGCTCCCATCAAGTAGAGCTGAGCTGGCTCCCATGGCTGGCCTAATCCTTAGACTAATGTATCAATATGCAAATCTATCAAGGCAGCTGGACACAGATTAACATCTTTTCCGTACCTTTAACACAGCTCTAAACCAGTACAGGTACTTACGATTATATGCAAGTAATTAAAAGCTTCAGTTCTCTCCTCACTAAATCTTCCTTTTCTCAAAAGAGCCTTTGTCTAAACATGGGCCAAGAAAAGTCTGAACTGAAAAGAGGACGGGAAATTAGATCAAACTGAGTATGTAGCATTCTCATTATCCCTCATGTCAGACAAGTCAGAAGCAGTTACATAATTGGGCCTCTAGACTCTAGGCAGTGAAGTGTTAAGAGAGAAAAGCAATCCCAGGACTGCACGCTGGGTTTTGACAAATAGAACAACACAGAAGTAGGCCAAGAGCTTACAATTAACGTTAGTTTTTAATTGTACCACATCAAAAAAAGGTTCATCATGTGGTACATGTGGTCAAAGAGGTAAGAATGTGTGTAATGCAAGAAATGGAAAAGTGAAGGAGGAAATTTTATCTGTGCTTGTGGACGCACTTGAGTGTAAATCCAAGAAAGTGCACTTGTGTACGAGGGAGCAAGAGCGCATGTGTATGAGAGGAGGACGGTGCAGAGAAATACAAGGGGAGGCAGCGGCCCATAAGCAATCGCTATGAAAAGGAATGGGGGTGGGGAATTGCGCACAGTCCTTTTTTAGCTTCTGCTGTAAAAAATAAATAGACCTTTTAATCTGAGTTCTCCTTGAAGCCTTCTCTATTGACCATTCATTTCTTCTTTCCCTTCCCAGCTCTCTACCTCCTCTATATGGCTGATTAATATGCAAACACATAATCAGTTCTATAATAGCCTATCCTTTCTAAAAACAGGCTATAAATTTGGATCCTGAGCAGCAGGTTCTAAAAAGACTATTATACTATATGGCTGGGGGAAGAGGGAAGACCCAAATACCACCACGAGCACACCAGAGCTCTTTATAACGTGTGTGAATGCAGCTAAAGGCGGACCCTTCACATCCAGAGCCAGCAGCCAGAGAGGAAACACCTCCTGCAACACGTACACATGGACCTCGCCGCGGGCTGC
>NW_010424360.1:0-17190 GCF_000710305.1 Buceros rhinoceros silvestris
TGGGGCGCAGAGGGGGTGAGGGGTCCGTGGGTTTCTTCACCCGTGGCTGAAGGAAGGGTGCCGTTGGCAAGAGGGGTGCGCCGAGGGAAGGTGTTTCCTGAGGACACCTGGGGTTGTGAGGGGCTGTGGTGCAGGGGCTGGAACCCCTCTGCGGTGAGGACGGGCTGAGAGGGCCGGGTGTGCGTGAGCCGGAGAAGAGAAGGTGCCAGAGAGCCTCACCGCGGCCTGTCAGTGCCGAAAGGGGCTCGTAAGACACGGGGACAGACTTTTCAGCAGGGCCCGTTGTGACAGGACAAGGGGAGATGGTTTAAAAGAGGGAGATTTAGACTAGATAGAAGGAAGAAATTTGTTACAGTGAGGGTGGTGAGACACTGGCCCAGGTTGCCCAGAGAGGTGGTAGCAGCCCCATCCCTCGAAACATTCAGGTCAGGTTGGACCTTGGTGCTTTGAGCAACCTGGTGTAGTTGCAGATATCCCTGCTCGCTGCAGGGGACAGGTTGGACTGGATGACCTTTGAAGGTCCCTTCCAACACAAACCCCTGTGCGATTCTGTGACTTGCATTGCGTTTTGACCACAAAACCACTCGGCTGGTGTTACCTGTCGCTGCACAGCGTGTGAAATTCCCCTGCGCTGCTGTGTTAGGAATGTTTGACAGGCCGCTGTTGCAGAGCAGTTCATTTTAGTGCCACATAAACCACTAATGGTGGATGGAAGTGTAGCTGTAGGTTGTCTTTCGGCCTGACCCTGGGCTAGACGGGCCCTGTCTTTTGCCTTTTTTTGTCCTCATGCAACGTCTTGCAGTTTTTCCCCACTACGACCGAGTCCTGCTATGCCGTCTCAGCTGTTTTAAGTAGGTTTTGAGCACCTCATTTCTTATGTTTTGCAGAACCTGTTGCCAGAAAGGATTTTAAGTGGCAGCTTTATCATGAGTGAAGTTAGACTTGAATGACAGGAAAAGAGCAGAAATTGTGTGTATTATCTTGTGACACCCTGATCTACCCATGTGTCATCTCAGGGTGTATCACCATCGTGAAAAGGTAGGTATTACCAATAAAAATAATGCTAGGGTTGAAAGAAAGCTTCTGCCTGTTAGATTGACCTTGTCTCAGCTACAGCATCGCTATAAAAGCCTCTGTACACTCATGGCGGGTTTTCATATCACTATTTAAATTATTTTCTTGACCTTCAATAGAATACAAATATTTATGGTTTAGACGCAAGGCACGTCCTTGAGTCCACAAAGTGAATTAATTTAGTCCTGCGTTCAAGTAAGACACTGCAGCTCAGAAGAGCCCCTGACTGACACAAGAATGCCCGAGAAATAGCTCAACCCTATCATGTTTATGGCACATCTCTTTCTGCCCGGATGTGAAAAGTCAGGATTTAGAATTGTCATGGCCGAGTCATTTAGATCTCTTAAAGACTGTCCCTGCGCTGGTGAGGTGCTGCTGAGGTGAGGGAGTGTGTTGTAAGAAATGGGCAAAGGATGCGAGTTCTGGAGCTTGTTTCTGTTTCCCGTCCCCGGAGCTCACTGCAAGTGGATCGTGTGCTCGTGGTGAGCCGTTTTCTAGTGCCAGCAACAGCTTTGTATGGTGATACATAAAAACCAAGCATTTGGATAGTTCTGTTGTCAGGAAAAAAAATAGGAAAAAAGACTCTGTAGTACCAGATTTCATCATCTCAACCATTTTATAACAGTTGCTTTTGAATTTTTTTTTTCCTGGATGTACATACCATTGAAACATAAATAACTGCTCTTCGGTGGAGAGTGTTTATAGAGAGAAGGGTTTGGAACTCAAGGATCTTTGCCTTTTTATGTTCAATTTTTAACAGGCAGAGAAGAAAACAGTTAAAATATAAAGACAGAGATACATCCAGGTCATAGACAGGGTAAACGTCTACTAGTAAGAGTCTTGACCTGATTTATATCACCTTCAAAATCATCGGAAACACATCTGGAGTGGCCGAGATCAATGGCATCCCTGACCCTGATCTTAAAATACATCAAGCAGCAACGGCAGCTCCTAAATCCAGGACATTTCACACTAATGCAGTGTTAAATCTTGAACCAGTGGAGAGCAGACGTTGTTGAAGAGCTGCTGAGGTACACGGAGGCTGTTGTAGCTGGCCAGCAAATTGTCAGCTTAGGTTAGGAGTTGCCCAGACTTTGCTGGGGTACCACAGGAGTGTCCTGGTTTCTCCTGGATGTATGTAATGAGGGGTATGGCTACATTTAAGGGTATTGTGTGAATCTGGGCAGTGGCAGATGTTGCTTCTCTGGTGCTTTGGGTTTGGTTATGCCAGAGGAGTGGGACAAAGAACCTGTTTTTCTGGCAGGGAAACACAGATGGGTTGTGTGCTACTGCCATCGGTGAGCGTGTGCTGCTCAGTGATGCTCTGGGAGCAAAGTTTTATCAGGGTTTTGAAGGAAGTGAGGGTTAGATCTGACGCTGCCACAGCCACCTTGTTACCCATCACTCTGTCTGTCAAAACCAGCCTCTCTAATATTAAGAATCGTCTGGGGTTGGAGTTTGTTCCGTGGCTGGGTGGAGAGCCTGGGTTTTTCCTTGG
Organism: Buceros rhinoceros silvestris; assembly: GCF_000710305.1. NCBI lineage: Eukaryota > Metazoa > Chordata > Aves > Bucerotiformes > Bucerotidae > Buceros > Buceros rhinoceros. The sequence goes on from NW_010424360.1 coordinate 2,573, forward strand.
TAGGTAACAAGCTGCTGAGCTAAATTTAGTGCTGCTAAATGTAGTGGTTAGCGGCTACTTTCTGACTCATCGTTTTGGGCTGGCAGGGCTCCTTCTCTAGAGCTGGGCTTCAGGGCAGAGTTTGGGATCGGGGTTTTGTAAGCGCTCCTCTGAGCAATCAGGTTTGCACCGATGCAAAAGGAGTTGTCTGGACGTCGTCAACTGCCGCCTTGTTCCGTGTCCAACAGAAACTCTTTGGGTAGGGTTTGGTTTGATCTGAGGTCATTGCAGGTTTTAAGGCATTGCTGATCAAGCTGATGAGTTTTGTCTAGGGCTTTGGCTACTGCTGAGCTTTTTGCTTTATTCTAAGTGAAATGGAGATTATTGTTAGGTCACGTTTAGAGCCAGCACTCACAGAAGCCTTCCAGACTTGTTTCAGAGTTGAGTTTAGGCTCAGAGTTTGCCTGCACATTATATTGTTTTTCTCACCCTCTTATCATCCTTTCTGGCTGTTCTGACCTTTTCCAAGGAGCAATGAGATGATAACAAATCGCATAGAAAACACTTACACGTGTGATCCCGGGCTTCTAATATTTTTAATATTTTTTAGCTTAGTTTCTTCAGGAAATTAGATTTGTGTGCTTAGTACTCTGTCCTTTGAACGGGACTTGTAGCCAGTTGTAGCTAAATGCGGTGGAAACTGCATCTTCTGGCTGTCTGTGAACAGGCAGCCACACAGAGAAGAGAGATCTCTAGTTGAAAGCACACTGAGGACTGAGCTCACTCCTCCAGGGATGCTCATTGGGGGCACAATGTTTCCATGGCTTTCAAAGTTCTGTTTTACTCAGGAAGAGGCAATGAATTGCTGACAACATGAATCTTTTTTGATAGCCATGGGTGTACAAGGTGCTTGTGGTTCTGGGCAGATCAGATTTTTCTTCCCCAGCTATTTCAAGTTTGGTGCAGGTGGATGATAAACTTTTTTACTAGATGGTTGTGCAGCACCTCGTCAAATGGAGTCCTAGAATCAGGTGCACGTTGCTGGTTCTACTGTAGTAGGAACAACACGGACAACCTCTTTTCCCTGGAGATAAGTTGCTGAGTATTCTCAAGGCAGTGGCGATGACAGCGGAACAAATGGCTGCCAAGGAGAGGGTGACATCATTTCACCCAATGGCCTTAGATAAGTTATGAAGTGTCATTACTTAATCACGCTCTGATAAGAGCAAGTAGCTTCTGAACATTTAATAAATGCAATACTCGTGCCTTCCCAGTGTAAAATGTTTTGCACGACACATAGATTGTTGTTGTTCAAAGGGAAAGAAAGTCTCTAGCTAGTGCTGAGTGTGTCTGGGGTTTTGTTTTGGGGTTTTTTTTTTATTTTTTTTTCCTATTTCTATCTGGAGTTTCATCCCAGAGGTTTTTTCTCCTGGTGTCTGAGGGCCATGCCCTGGGTCAAGCCCTGTGGGAGCTGCCAGCCCTGCATGGCAGGGATAGCTGCATTGCTGCTTCCACCATCTGGAGCAGGCAGGTCCTGGGGTTTGCGGCTTCTTCTTGGGATCCTTTTACTTGATTTCTTTGGTTCTCTCCTGCTCTGGGCATATCCAGTGGACTATGTATTGTGAAGTTTTCTTGTCCTTTTTCCCACACTCCTCCATTTCTTGTTAGTATTTGATGAGGTTTTTTCCTCCCTTATGTTCCTTTAAAAGATAGGTGCTCTGAGAGCCATGGTAAACAGTAGAAAAGGCAGCTCCCCCTGCCCTTTCAGCAAAGGATCCAGCAAAAATGGGGACCTTCGTGGTGGTAGTATGTCAGGGAACACCCCGAGTACCACTTCTGCCTATAGGTAAAGTCATCCAGCAACAAAGTGTGAGGATTAAGTAGCAGCACAAAATACAGTGCTATGGTTTGGAAGAGAAGAAGAATACTGTACGTGCAGTGATTTTATTCTGTTTCCTAAAGTAAACATTGCTAACCCTGTGAAGAATTTGCAGCAAGGGATTCCTATGGATTCAGACCTGTTTTTTGCAGGCTGCACTTTAAAGGTAGCTCTGCTGTCACAGTACTCTTAAAACGTGTTGTGGCATGGGAGATGTCAGCTTGAAGCTGTGGGTTGGTCAGCGGAGCAGTGAAAATGGAGGTGATTTATTTCAAGCTTTCTTGGCAGCCCCTGAGCCTTCAGAGGTGCAAAACCTTCCATTTTGCATACAGGCAGATCAGTTCTATGTCTCTGGGCTCAGAGCAGTGATCTGCTCCGGTACCGAGTGACCAGGTGCTGCAGAGACGGTGCCTCTGGCTGGAGCTACGGTGCAGGGAGTGAGGAATGGCTCAGTGCGTGTTCCGTGGGTCTGCACGTGGCCACCGTGCCCTGGATCTACGAAATCCATAACCAGCTTGGATCATCGGTGGTTTTTGAAGCAGATAAGAGTTGCTCAGAAGATTCCCATCCAGTTATTGGAATATTGCACAGTGGTATTACATGCAACACGAAAGTCGAGCTATCAGATTCCACCGTCTCCCTCTAGATGACAGCAGAACACCAGCCTTGCTGTAAGGGGCTGTTTCCTGAATGGATTTCAAAAGAATATTGTTACTTGTCCTGCTTGATTACTTTTAAAGAGGTTGGAGTTACTGTTGTAATATATTGCCCTGCTTCAAAACAAACTCTGCATACTTTGGACAGCTGATAAAAAGAAAAAGCACCAGGAGTTTAAATGTGTTTTTATGAATGTCTGTTTCTGCAAACACGGAACATATTCACACCTGTGATAAATATCTCTCTATTCACAGGTAAAGCGCAAACCTGGTGCTTCTTGACAAGCAAGATCCTGAACCCTCAGAGACACCCTTGTTTCTAACGCCACATGAATGTGTTTTTCTGGAGATCTCTGCAGAGGAGTACGTCGCTGCTGGTGCAGTGCTGAGCATGGAGGCTTGAGTTTTGCACTCTTCCACCAAGAAGAGTCCACATGGTATGATGTGGACTCCCTGCCTTGGGCTGCGCCGTCTCCCAGCTATCCCATCAAATGTCTGTCACGCCTCTGGCCAAGGACGGCTCTCCAAAGCAGGCTCCTTTCTGTCACTGAGGCAGAAGTGCCTTGTCCTGCTGCTCTGGGCTTTTCTGCCCACCTGCTTCTGCCACCTGGAATAGGGCTCTCAGTGTCTGCTTCCCTAAGTGGTGTTTGAGGTGCCGAAGACAAGCTGGTCCCTCTCTGTTCCCTCACAGCCAGCAAAGGCCTTTGCCTGCCTCAGTTCTGGCCCTCAGAGAGAGCTGCTTTTTTCCGTATGGTGGTTGCTTTCCCAGAGCATTTCTGCTTTCTAGGAGCCTCCCTGAGACTGATTTTCCAACGCTGAGTTAGAGACGAAGCAGCATGCACTTCTGCCGTGACGCCCAGGGGATGCACCCACAGGCACTGTTGGCTGTTTTGGACTTCTTTTGCTTGAACTTGGTCTTGTAGACAGAAGGAAAATACTGTCAGCTGAATGGAGAATGTTCTTAGGAATGCAGAGAACAATTTTTTCTTAAGAAGAAAAGCCAGAAAAACATCGTACAGGCTTGTCAAAAGCGTGTTTAAATGCTGTCTGCACTTCCCCAAGTCGTCTTCCTCTCACAGAGGAACAGGACAAGTTGGGCAGTTAAACAGTAAGTGGTTTCCTAGTTCTCTTTTTTCCTGTAATGCGTTAGCTTTTAAAATTGTTTCAGAGTTGTTTGGGTATCCCAGTCATGCTGCCAAAGCTTTATTTCGTTGGAGTTGGAGGAACAAACAGGATTCGCTGTTGGGTGCACACTGGAAGAGGGGGAGGAACAACCAGGCAGAGCAGAGCAACTTGCTAACATGGCTTCACACGTGGGTGGGAAGGTTTCCGTTCAGCGTCCTGGTTGCTCTCCTCACCACCCCATCCTGAAAACCGGCTCTGCTGCTTGTGTCAGTCCATGGTAATGACAATATAGGAAACAAACAGGTTATTAGTTGTGTTTCCAAGAATGACAGCCCTATCTTCAGAGGTTGCACAATGGGGATGACTTTTTTTTTTGCAGTTATACTGGGATTGTGTGGAAGCCAGAAAATGGGCTTCAAGATAACTTCACCCTACTGATTAAAATCCTGCAGTCTTTTTAGGGTCTGTGTTCTCAGTCGGTAGGTGCAGCTACAATATAAAAATCTATGACGGGATAATGTGGTGATTCAGGTTTTCTAGAAGAATAGATCAGTTTGAAGAACTAGTAGGCAGTGCTTTCAGAGAAAGCTTTTATACTTGAATACTACTTTGAAAATATTGTGATTTACTCAAGTGAAAGTTCAACTTTTGAATGACTGTCATTTTACCTGTTCCTGGGTGGCAGCAGCTATTTACAAGACACATGAGTTCTGGGTGGGACTATAAAGGGGGAACGTTTTTATCCAAGCTGGGATTTTTGAAGTATGGCAGAATAAAGCCATTAGCTTTTGTAGCTTGAAAATCTTTTCAGAGTGTATATATGCAATATAGCCAAGGAAGACTGGTTGTAGCTTAGCACAAATCAGGAAAAAGTGACATAAGAGAAGTAGTGATTCAAATAGAGGAAAAAAGACAATGGCATAAAGTTGATCATTAATAAAATAAACTCGGGTGGGGGGGGGAAAAAAACCCTTCTGCACCTGAAGCACTGACATTTACCACAGGTGTCCATAAATAAAAATCCTGTGTTTGAATCCTGCTGCTGTATCTCTCACACCCCACTTGTGAAAGGGTAGAGTGATCGGGCAAGAGAGAGGGACAACCCCCACAGGGGATTCTGTGCTTCAGGAAGGTTCATCAGCTCAGGTGCAACTGGGCTGTTGAGGGTCACTTTAAGTTGGAGCAACTGCGGGAGGTGGGAGTGTGACTTTTGTTTGGCTCCCAGGAAGGGCACTTTTGAGGAACGGGAGGCTCTGACTGTTGCCTTGGCTCTTGGCAGGAGTGAAGGCCCGTGAAAAGTCAGGGGAGGCTGGAGTGAGAACTGGTTGGAGAGATCAGTTGCGATAAACCTGCAGTGGGGAAAAGTTCAAGAGACTGATGTTGATATGAGATTGCACTTCCAGGTGGTGTAAGATTGGAGTATCCCCTGCTCACTAACCCTCAGAGACATCAAACCCTCTTAGTGGCAGATCTTCTGCTGAGCTTTGTGGCTCTCTAGTTAGGACTTGCAGTGATTACAAGTTGCAGTATTAAAAAGGGTAGTTAGACATTTCCTCTCAAAATCTCATGATGTCCTGTTGCTCTTGACTAACTCATAGTTAAGCTGAAACAATCTTTATTTTCAGTTGCAGTATCTTTTTTTTGACCTCTTCCTCTAGAAGAGGTCTTCAAGACTATATAAACTGCTATTCACAAATCTCTTATTTTCTCCATTATGTTTCTGTTTCTGGTAATACCAAAGACCCCCGTCAAGGTCTCTTACAGCTATGTGGTACAAACACAAGGCAGTATATGATCTCTGCCCCAGTTTGGAATAAAGAGTCAAAGACTGAAGGTTCCTGCTCACTTCACATACGGTTAAAATACCATCCTCGCCTGTTCACTAGACCTTCCAGAAAATGCAGGAGAAACAAGGCCAGAAATAAACATGAAAAACTAAGTCCAGACAAAGAAAGGTCTGAACTACCAGAAAATGTGAAAATGAAGAGGTTTTCAAAGTGAACGGTGATGCTGTCCCAGCTTTTTCACTTGCAGTTTACCTCTGTTGTGGGTTTTGAGTCACGGGGCTCAGCTGAGCTCTGGCCAGACACGGCAGGAATTTGCAATGAGCCTCTCCAGTGCCCGTGGCATTCCCTGCACTGGTGCAGGGGAAAGGACAAACTTGCAGGAAAGGGCTGCAAGTCTGTGGTGCTGATGGCACAGGCCACTATATGCACAGAGAACCTGGAAGCTCTTAGGACATCAGATAACACAGATTTACCATGATAAAAACATTCCTTTATTCTCTGTGGAAAGTTTGTTCCAAAACATCAAAATGAGTTCGTTTCTCTGGCCAAACATTGTAAATGGTAAAGACAACACAGAGATCTAGGTCTTTAACAGAGAACTGGAACTCAGCTTTGTAGCTTTTATTTCCATTAATACTGGAAGCGTTTTTAAAATGAACAGAACAGAGACTCTTTTATGTGGTAAAGCACCTCCCCCTCTGAGATCTGGGGGGCGTTTACATATTGCGTCTATACAGCAGCAGAAACGTGCAGCTACTGAAACCTAGACCTGTGGGTCTCTGAGTAGGGAGTGTCTGATGGGGACAAACACCTCCCCTTACACAAACATCTCTTGAATTTTAATGACAAGCTCAAAGCTGCTGAAGAACAGGGATTCTCAGCATCTCTTAATATTTTTGTACCAGAAATCAGCAGAGAAAAGTACATTTGAAAAATGTCTGCAAAACTGTCTGCTGCTAGTGGAGGGATTTCAGTTTTTCAAGTCTCAGCCACATACGCATTAAATTGTTTCATGCCTTGGCTCTTTGCCTCTGTGTGAGGTAAATCGTCAGCCTGCTAAATCTGTAGATGGGACCGTCTCTGCTTAAAAGCAATCATGAAGCAAACGCTGATGTGCTCCCTCCTTCTGTGGTTACTGCTGTGCTGAAAACTTCCCACTGCCTGTAACTCTGGTATTGTGGTGGCACTTGGGAGCCTCAGTGGTGGGAAACATCGTAGAGAGGCAGAAGAAACCAGATCCCTGCCCCAAGGATCCTGCGCTGTCCTTTTTTACAATTAATCGTCGTGTTCTTGTTTCCTAAACTGAAGCTGGGCTGAGCAGTTCAGTCACCGGAGTTACTTACTGGAGCCAGATGTGCACAGCACCTTGAGCCCAAGGAGACCTTTCTCTCTCTCCTTGCAGTAATGCTGTCTTTTGGGATAATACCTTTAGGTGGACATTAGAAGACCTTGAAAACCCAGCTTATGAATAAAAACAGAGTCTGTCTTGCTTAGCTAGACGCGTCTTGGATCGTGGCTCGCAGCGGGCTGCATCTGTGAGATACTGGAGGCAGGCAGCTGGCAAGGCAGCCTGTCACAGTGCGAGATGTACGCTAGGGTATTTGTAAGGGATTAGAAAAACAACTTTTCAAGGCTAGGGTCCAGGTTTGCTGCTGATTAGTGCATGAACAAGAGTCCAAAGGCTTTTTTTGGTTTCAATACCTTGGTTATCGTTTTTTCTTTCTTTGTGTTTTTCTCTCCCTTAGAACCATGAGGGCTATGAAGTCTGATGTTTCAGGTTTGCTGAAGGACATTTTGAAAGTCTCACAAAAACCTACCAAGGTATAGAAACAGCGAGCTTTGAATATGTGGGACAATCACCTAGAGCTAATTAGCGGTTTGTAGTTTTAACGGATAATCAAACGCTGGGTTCTTATACGAGACTAAGTGTGTATCATATTGCTCGCTGTGAGGCTTCTTACATGCCTTACACAGACATACAGACAAAATGATTGTGGAAATGAGGAGGAGTCCACTTGCTGCAGACAGAGCAGCAAAGACTGACTTGTAGCTGGGTTTCGTTTTAAATCTGGTGCATGAATTACCTGGAATTTCCTGACTTGCTATGTGGCTTGACCCCATTTTGTTCGAAGCGATCACACAAATGTGGTAAGTGGTGTATGGCAATAGATTATACAGAGTGTGCTGCCTTGCTGTGGAATAAATATTGTCCAGGACAACCTGTCTGTCCTCGCTGCCTTGGGCATGAAGCATCAGCTCATAGGTGTGAACAACGGAATTTGGGGCGCACCAGCGTATCTGCGCAGAGCTGTCTGTGACTTCAGACACCTCTCTGAGTGTCGGCGGATCTGGAATCTCCCATTCTGGTGACAGGCCAGGACATAAACATGAGGATGTCCTCTGAAGTTCACTGCACGGCTTCTGAAGGTGCCTGCAAGGATCATAGTCACAGGAAACGTATGGCAGTTGCCCTGGGGTTTCTGTCGTCTGTTCATTGTAATCGTAGTCATCAACGAGGTGGATCCGCGGGTGGGTGCGGGCGGGCTCTGACCGAACGTTGCTCCTGGTGGAGTTCAGCTGTGGCAGTCTGGTTTGCAGTGTACCTTCCCCAGCCCCGGTGGCCAAGGAGTGAATATAATGGTCAGTGGTGTGAGGGTTTCCTGTGGCTCTAGTAGAATAATCACTAGCGGGCTGATGGAATGGGCCTTCCTGGGGGAATGTCGCATTGGTTGTTCTGAGCTCTCTCTTCAGCTGATCTGTTTCAGTTTGACTCGTGGAGCCGTAATCTGAGGACTGACTGTAGAGCTCTTTGAGAAAAGCCGGGGAGGTGGTTACGGGTGCAAAGGAAGTGGGACTGCTCGTGGATTCGGAAACTGCCTCCACCCCATGGGAGGAACTGTTGACCTTCATGAGCATCAGCTCAGTTGGGTTGGCTGCCATTGTGCTCATTACGTTCCTCTGCATTAGGGAGCTGGTGTAAGCGTCTTTGGTTAGCGGAGCAGAGTCTGTTGTTACTGCAGTAGTGGCATCGTAACTGCTAAGGCTGAAAGCATCATGTTCAGGAGAGGGTGTGCTTGAATCGGGCAGCGTAACGTTTGTCTCCGACTGGCATTTGTTGTAGAGCTCTAGCAGTGAAAAAGATGTTGAAGATCCGTCCCAATCTTCCTGGGATGCGTTGCAAAAAGTCTCAGAAGCCCTGCGGAGGGGACAAGTTAGAATAGGCAAGATCCACAAGAACATTACAGGCTCCTGTAAGGCTGCTGGGATTGGAATTGGCAACCTGCTGTCCAAAAGCAGTCTTTATAGTCAAGAAGACATGAAACCTAGACCAAAGCTAGGTTGTCTTAACAATAGCCCTTGCCTGGCAGACAGCTTTCCACAGCAGACTGGCTTTTTGTTTTCCTAAGGTGCGGGCATTGTCTTTTGCCTGAGAGGAAGCAGGCTTTGGTACAAGGACTGCGAACCTTAGCAAGAGTGTCGGGGTTCAAGGCAACTTGTGTGCCACGCTAAGATGGGTAACACATGCTGAGAGATGTCAGGGGTCTGCCAGATCCTTAAGCCAGCCGGTTTAGGCAGCTGGAGCTGTGCTGACACGGGATGTGCTTTTAAATGACTAAGAGTTCTTTCTTTACTCAGACTTGGTGCGTTTTTGTAAAGAACGCAGCTGCTAAGTCCACCCTGGGGAGAAACAATCTAATTTTAACAATCTACTTCCCTGCTCTCTCCACTATGGGTGACAAATCTTCTTCGTGGCCTTTCAAAAGCAAGAGAGATCATGCACATGCAAAGTGCTTCTTTTAGCTACAGCTTATTGTAATTATCCTGCAAACCTGTAGGAGGACATGAAAACAATAGGTGTCAAATGGGGCTGTTTGCAAGGGGGTTGCTGTCTGCCAGCGCTTTGGGAATGCAAGGGCAAGGAGGAAAGAATTTGCTAAAGGTCTTGCAACGTCTCCCAGTTCCTGGCTAATATACTGACTGAATTGACATACAGAGAAAATAAGGTATTCTCACCTCCGAGCAGAATCCACAGCTAATAACACTTTATACTGTTCTACATGTGCTCATCGCATTTGTCCGCACCCAAGTCTAATTCAGCTATGCTGAATAAGGGGGACTTGTTTTTCATTTCTCCCTCTTGTAGAAGGGAAGATCACACAAGGAATTTGAATAACTTAGGTGGTAGTGAATATTTGGTCCCCAGATGACTTAGGTATTTAAGTCTGAAAAGCGTTACTTTATCTCCTTGAACTCACTTACTTTTGCAGCACAACTTTCTTGGGTTTGGAGAGCAGCCAGGAGAGCTGGCAGTCGCATGACAGGGGATTTCCATACAAGTTGATGATGATGCTCTCCGATGAACTGGTATTCCACAGATTAAAGGAACTCAGGTTACAGCTGCAAGATGACAAATGCAAAAATTAGCAAGCGCTGAGCTATCTCATAAAGCCTGCAGTGTGCTTGCAGCCCAGCGTGTGTAAGACACAAAGCAGTATTCCCAGTTCCCTTGTTAGGAACCAGCATTTGGCAGGGGTCTTCTGTGAAAGATGATCTCCTCTGCCACCAAGCATTCAGCTACAGTTTTATGCAACACCATTTCTCGAGCTTCTTTCTCAGCCTGCTTGTAATGGCTTGACTCTCTCTATGCCAATCATCCTTTTTACGTTAATTGCCTCTTTCATAATAGATTCACACCTACTAAAGTCAAGTGACTGATACAGGAAGACCTTCTCCTTACTGTTAAGCCTTCGAGAGGGTGTGATAATGTGACCTCCCCGCAGTCTGAGCCTCAGAGATGCTTTGTTTTGTCTGACTTTAACTGCTACTCCTTTGGTTTTCGAGTTTGGATCGTGATTTTTAGCACTGAGCACTGGTATTTCTGCAGGTATTGTATGATGCTATGTAAATTTAGTGTGGCAGTCTAGGGAGGGAGGTGGAATCCATTGGGGTTTTTCTCCTTAAGTGAGCTTATTTTCCTGAAACTGGTTCCTAGAGCACAGCCAGTGCTCTAGTGTTTTCCAGTATGCTTATAATCTGGGCCTGTATTCGAGAAATCTTTTACGGTGCTCTCCAGATCCTTCCCTTGCTGCTGACTGTTCTGTGGGCAGATGACCTACTCCTATTTTGATAAATCACCTTCAGACTTTTGTTTCCCTTGGTGTTTCAACTGGAGTGTGACATACCAAGTAACTCACACTGAGGTGTTACCTCTAGAATAAGAACTAAACCATCACTTTCATGAATGTTGAACAATATGAATCCATCCATTGGTCTGGGAGATAAGGCAGAAGAGAGGGAGCACGATGGATGGGATCTCCAGCAACCAGAACCTGTGCTGAGCCTCATGCCACCTCTTTGGGCTGTATCAGCTCTTCTGCAGTATTGGATCTACATCACAGGCTTTTCATGGCATATCTGAGTATGGGGCAGCATGTTTCTCCATGCCATGCAAGCCTAAATATTCCTAAATATTGATAACAAGCAAACTTTGCATAGAAATCAGCTCCCAGGCACCATGGTGCTGGGAGGCAAAGACAGCGTTTTGTGAGGGAGAACAAAAAAGTAAACAACTCACTTCTCAAATGAGAGATGGATCAGATGAGGAGCGCTGTCAAACATCTCCGTCCTCACAAAGCTCAGGGAGTGGGAGTCCTGACAGTTCAGCGCTTGGAGACCAGGCATGGTCTGGAAGAAGTCAGTATCGAGGCTTCTTAATCGTGACATCTTTGTGAGGTGAAGTGATCTGAGGTTGGGCAGGTCTCTGGTCCACTCTGGCTGAACTGAAGCAGAAAAAAGGGTTTATAGCTGTCACCTAAATAGAGGATTCCTGTGGATTTCAGCCCAGAAAAAGGTTTTCAATTCACGGAGACAGAAAATATCTCCATGGTCTTCTGCATTTACTCTGTTTGGGAAAGGACTAGAACAAAAATCACTACAGCAGTGTCTACACCCCAATGCAATCACGCTTTTGTAAGACTACCTGCTGGTAGGTCATGCTGTGGTAGGGCAGGGGAAAAGAAAGGTAGAAGGGCAGTAAAGCTGTTAAGAGATAGGGAATAGCTTTCCTATTAAGCGAGATTAAATGAACAATGGTTCAATGAAGAGGTGACTGGGGGGACATTAGAAAGGTCCTGAGTGGTGTGAGAAAGATAGGTAACTTCTTATTTCTCCTAGCACAGGAAAAAGAGCTGAGAGGCTCGAAACTGAAAGAACAGGACTTACACAAAAGTGCCTTTCCATCCCACAGCTGAATTGGGTGACTCACTGCCACAGGAGGGATGCCACAAATTCGTGGAGGACATTGGGTGGTGCATCTGTTAATTGTGAGTAGGGGTGAAACCTCTAGCTTGAGATGTCCCTAAGGTCCTGGCTCTGCCCCAGCCAGAGAGCAGCTGGGCCAGGCATCTAACATCTCTCCACCTCAGCACCTTGATTATAAACTGAGGCTGGCAGGGGAGGCAGGCAAGAGAAAAAAATCAGGCTGTAAATTGCTGAGGGCAGGGATTGTCTCCTGTGGGAAGTATTTGGCTGGTCGCAGTGGACACAAAACCTTTCTATGTGCTTCCAGCGGTATAAAGCAGAGCGTAACTGTGGTGGTAGACAAAGAAAGATTGCAGCAGTGCGTCTGGAAAGAGAAATTAATTTCCTCCTGCGTGTCCCAAAGCTAATGTCAGAGCTGACAGTGGGATTGGGATAGAGATGGGGGACTGCAGAGGGACAAACAGTGCTGTCTGGTGTCCATTCTCTGCCCTCCTTTGGGAGGCTGGTCTGCCTGAGGGTTTCCCCCAGCAGTTACGTGACCTGCTGGAGAGAGCCTTACACGCTTGGACCGGCTGTTTGCAGCTTTCAGCGTGGGGTGTTTCCCCTCCAGCCCAGGCACAGCCAGGCTGGGAGCCCAGCACCTCCCATTGTCCCAGCAAGGCTTCTGCTCTCCCCAGCCTGACCAAGCCCCGTGTTTACAGTGGGAAATCCAGAAACTTACTTTTCTCAAGAAAGGTCCCGCTCAGATCAAGCACTCTGATGGTGTTTCCAGGCCTGTTCGTGGCCTCACTGCGAGATGTGCTGATGGCAAAAGCAGACTCCCTAATTCCTCTGCTGTCATCCTGCCCGAGCAGCGTTGCAGAGAGGTTCAGGAACTGTAGCTGAGGGTGACAGGAAAAAGCCAGTGGCTGGATTTCGAGCAGTGGATTTCCAGCTAGGGACAACCACCTCAAGTTAGGCAGGGCAGAGCTGTGGCATGATGGCACGGATGACAGCTTATTAAAGCTTAAGTCCAGGGAGAGGAGGCTGCTGAGAGCTTCAGATCCCCATCTAACTGACCGGAGATGGTTCTGCCTCAGCAAGAGGATGCGCAGCCGTGGGAGGTTTGCTATCTCTGTGCCGTTCAACTCTTCTAAGAGGTTGTTGCTGAGATCCAATGTCTCCAGGGTCTCCGGGAGGCAGACGGGGAAAGCTGTCAGGCTGCTGTTGGTCAGCTGCAGGGTGATCCAGGTCCTGTTCTCCCGATCTTCACAGGACATGTTAGTGAGATTAACGTTCTCCCAAGAGCCTTCCTGAGTGAGCTGGAAGAAGGTGGTGATGTCCCTGGGTGCTGCAAGCTGTGCTCTGCTCACGGGGCCCGATGCGGTGTTCCCCACCAGCACAGAGAGGATGAGTAAGGAAAACATCTTCTAAGTGGCTTGCAAATAACTTGCAAGTTCTGTTTGTTTGTTTGTTTCAGGGAAGGGAAAACAAAACATCGGCGTTAAGAGCTAAGTTGAAACCCCTCCTCCGGGCAGCTACAAGCTATTTAAAGGTGAAACTTTTATGAGTCTTTTCCGATTGCATCCAGCTATCAGAAGGAAGTGATAAATTCTCTTCTCTAATGCGCCCTTGGGGACGGAGTGTCCTGCGGTCTCGGTCTAAGCCTACCTACAGCTTTTCGTGCAGAAAGCAACCCAGTTGTATCACGCGTCTGGTTCCCACCTGTACCCTCAGTACAGTCCAGCACCCAGAGCAGCAGCAGCATGGGAGGGGGGCTCCCCAGCAGCACAGGGTTACGAGGGGGTGCCGGTGCCACTCCGGTATAGAATTACCAGTTGGTACTATACTGGACAAGCTGCAGGAGTGCTGCACGTGGAGACTCCTCTGCTCCACTGCTGGCTGGGGCCCTGCTGCAGGTGAGAGCTGCTGACAAGCTACACGCTCCAGCTCTTGGGGAAAAGATGTACTGAAAATGCAGCTCCTGATCCAGGTTTTAGGGAAAGCAGTCAGAAACTAAGAGTTTGCTCCTGGATAAGGGCCCCAGAGGCCTGGGTACCAAGAAGCACGTTATTCATTCCCCTCTGTGATCCCTCCTCGTCCCACCCCAGCTTTGTCTTTGAAATTTTAAAAGAAAAAGAGACAGGAAAAAATGTCCTAAATGACTTGTCCAAGGTACAGGTAATCTGTGCCAGAGGAGGGAATTACCACAGCCCCAGACTAGTGCTTTCTTACTGGGCTGTCTTTTGTGCTGCCAGGCATCACAATGATCACTCTGTATCCAAAAATATATTACAGTGTGTGTGTGGGGTGTGTGTGACTGAAGCCCCATGTAGTATGAAAAATCTCAGATCTATTCCAAACCTTAATAGCTACTTGCTGTTCCCTGAATGGTGCCAGGTCTTGCCCAGACCATCATCTGTTTCTGCCATCCCAAGTTTGAAGTAGCGACCAGCAAAATAGTGTAATGTTGTTGTCTGTGTCCCTTTTGTCACTTGGAACCGGGCTGAGCAGCCCCAGGGCTTCCCAGTCGCTGGAGCTGCTGGATTCCCAGCATATGGCAGGGAGAGGATGGGAGGAATGGGACTGCTGGATGAAATCTTGGATTTAATCTTAGTCCCTGTTTCTAAGCCGCCCCCGCTTGCACCTACCTGTCTCGAAGTCCCGATGCCTCGTGGCTCCGCTCTGTGTGGCTCCGCTCGCCCGGCCTTGGTTTTATACACTTCGGTGTGACTCAGCCGGCAGCGTGAAATGCCTCTGTCTCTTCCCAGCTTTCCCTGCTGCCGGCTCTGCCCACAAGCGCCGGCGAGGTTTGTTCCAGGCTCGCTCCCCCGCATTCAGCTTTCCCCTGCCTGGAGAGGGGGTGGCTCTAGGCAGCTTTCCCGCTCCCTTGGCCCTAGCAGGAGGTGGGTGGGAGGGCTCTGATTTCCCAACACTCAGGCACGGCTGCTC
>NW_010424360.1:17265-23542 GCF_000710305.1 Buceros rhinoceros silvestris
AGGGCTCTGATTTCCCAACACTAAGGCAGGGCTGCTCCCTCTGCCTTTGTTTAGGCAGAGGGGGGTGAAGGGAAAAGAGCAGCTTCTGTAGTCCCAACTCTCACGTCTTCCACTGACTGGGCGGGGGGGAGGGAGAGGAATCATTGTCTTTCTTTGCTGACAGGTCAGGATGATGTAAAGCTAAGGCTCTGTCTGCTGACTTGGGCTTTGGTTGCTTTCTAGGCGCCAATAAAAGACTTCAAGTGTTTATCTTTTTCTCTAAGACGCTTGCACTTGGGAGTAAATCCTGGAAATGTTCACGCAGGACAAATGACTTTTCTGAGAAGGCCCTTGGGAAATGTCAAAAGCAAAGCTCTCACCTGCCGCTCCTACAGAGAGGAATTCTCTCGGCCGGTGGAGAGGGCCTACGGCATCTCACGCTGCGCATGATGGACTTGGGAGGCCTCTGCCAGTCCTTCTGTGTGTGGGTTGTGTTCTCTGTTCCGCATCTGCCGTACCGTGTGGCTTGGAAGCATTCCCTTCCTGCTCCTTCTCTCCTTTGCTGCATGAGTAAGACTGACAATGTACAACATCTCCCACCGAGGGACCTGCCCTGGGCTGGGTTTCTCAGCATTCTCATCATTCAAATAATTATTAGGCTGCTCAAGGGCTGCAAATAAAGCCAGGAACTGGAAAGGGGTGAATTGGTGGAGATGATTCCACAGTAAAAGCAACAGGGTGGTTGTTCAGTTGCTACTGTAAGACAATAATAAAATTTCCAGGGAGAACAGTAGTCAGTGCTTTTCATTTGTCAGGACAGCAAAACACTTTGTGACATGAAGGCAACACAGACCTGTATGCTTTGGTGCTAAAGTGCATATAAAGGTCTTGCTTTCCAAAACCTTGAGCCTGCATGTACGCAGACCTTATCTATTGACCGTGTCATTTATTATCTGCACTGGGAGAGGGCCTTGAAAAACACCAGAACATCCACAGAACAAGATACGGTCTTTCAGGAGGACTCTGGAGCCCTTTGCGGTTCCCTTGGAGGCTGGGCGTGATGTACATATCGTTCTCGTGTGGAATGGCTCTAAGGCTAGACACGTAGTTTCCTAAAAGAGGGGCTAATCCCACAGCTTAACCCTGGTGGAGCAGCTCACAGGAATGAGTTTAGGGCAACGTGCAGGCCAGGCATGTGCGCACCAACAGGTACCTTCAGAGCTCTGCACTCTCCTCAGATCAAAGGGCAAACTGGAGGAAGTAAAAAAAACCTGAAGAATTTGGTTTAATAGGAAGAATGTCAGCCAGGCTGGTGGAACCCCTGCTTTCCTCTTTGAGAAGCCAGGAAGGAGGGAGGTGGCCTCGCTTCATCTTGGGTTATTAGATACCTGTGTTGTGTTTGCTGCCGTTAGCTCAGTATTTACAGATAGCAAATTTTAATTGGTTATTGTTTTGTTTTTAATCTCTTAAAAAAACACTCCACGAAACCTAAGGAGCGAAATGCTGCCTTGCCTTTATTGTGTTCAACCTTACTGACTTCACTTTGGAGGCTGAGACAAGCAGCCTTGTAAGGGTGGAAGAGCAACCCAGCGAGTGGGCCACTGTTTCGGTGAAGGTGGAAGAGAGGTGGAGTCCTTGCCCGAAGGCACTTGATTCTGAGTGATAGGAAGAGCCTCTTGAAAGAAGCAGAGCACCCTTGGAAAATGAGCTTTTGTTATTTTGATTTGCCACCTTTGTCTCTGCTTTTTGGCTGCCCAGTTTTTGAGGCAGGCGTATTTTCACAACTCTTTGCCTAGCTGCAAACTCTAATCATCTGGAGTACTGCTGCTATGGTGCTGCTCTCAAACAGCTCCGCAGGTTTCCCAGGGCAGTGAGCAGCCCTCTTTCACCAGCTGCTTTGAAATCATCTGTGATTTGCTTGCACCAGGCAGAGATTTCCCCTTTGTGAGTCACTTTGGCCTGTTCTCACGTGGCTGTGGTTCTTCTCCTTTTTTTCTACTTTTCTAAGAGTTTCAGTGACAACCTGGGGGGTAGGGTGGGGGGTGGAAGTTTAGTAAAGGCGGGCAGTTTTGTCAGCCTTTTCACATGGATGATGCACAAAGAGCTGAACCGGACACCCCCTCCCCGGGGCTGATTCAGTGCTGCACAAAACCCCTGTGCCTGCAGGTATGCACTGGCTGAGCCCTGCATTCCTTAGTGACACCCAGATAAGCAGAACAGGGAGAGCAGGAGAGGGAGAGGATGGTACCAGGCTGTAAGGTTTAAGAGATGAATGTTTCTCGCTGGCCATAATCCAAGTGATGGTTAAGAATGAAAATATCCTGAAAGAATCCGGAGAATGGCTTTTAAAGCCATCAAAAGAAGTGTTTTGCAGGTCAGTCCACAGGGCAAGCACAAGCAAGACATCTTCCTACAGAGATCAGGGAGCGAATGCAAGAACAAGATTCTTTAGCCTGAGGTTTCAGTAAACTGTTGGGCGTGTGTGTTGTCCGCTGCTGTAATGCACAGTGAAGGCAGCTGTGAAATCTGCTACGGGATTTGTTGGGAGTGAGACCAGGCAGTGGCCCTGTGACATCGGTGGTGTTTTACCCTGGCCCAACTTTGGTTTAATTAAGCACGATGGACAGAAGAGGGTTGCAGCTGAGCCAAGGTATTAATTTCCTCAAGGTTTCTGTTTTCATCTGAACAACATTCCGCTCCAGGATCTTGTTTCTGCGTTGCGCAATTTCAGGGCAAACGCCCTTGTCCTGCTTTCACTCTCTGTAAAACGCCTCACACATCTGGCACATGCAATTAATAACTTGGTTCCTCCAGACCACTGAGCCCACACTCTTCAACCCTCTGTGTAAATCAGGTGGCACAAACAAGCGAAAGCCAAATCTAACCAGGTTATCACATGAGTAAGGGAGGGTGTGGTACCCCGTGTGCAGTACGGGGAGCATCTGGAGTCTGGCTGGCACATGCTGGGTGAGGCGGGGTGGGATGAAAGATGACTTGGTGCTGTGGCTGGCCCCCAGCTGGGCTGGCGCAGGTGCCAAGCAGAGCAGGCTGGTACAGGCCGGGAGCTGCCGATGTTATCCAGCCTGGGATTACAGAGGTGCAGGAGTGCTCAGTCAGGTTGTGCTTTCCCACTTCGGCCTCTCCAGGGGCTACTTGTAGGAAGCAGAGCTAAGAGTCAGATGCAGCTCTGAAAGCAGCTGGATAAAAACAGATTCCTTTCCTAAGTATTCCTTATCTATCAAGGTGAATGAAGCAAGGAGTGAAGATAGCTGATGACCTAAAGAAACATGGGAGTGAGGAAAACGGCAAAGGATCATTCCTGTGAAGCTAAAATGACAAAGGGTCAGAGCTGTCAGAGCTCCTCCGTGCAGAACAGCAGGCAGTCTTGACGCAGAAGGAGGTGACACATGGAGTGAGACTGAGGGAGGGGCAGGAAAAAAAGGAGAAATAGCTGATAGTTTCTCTGAAATCCCAGACCAAAGAACTTGGACTCCAAGGAGGTGTGATTGCGTAGCAGTAAAACATGCTGTACTCTCAGGTAACGAGAACCTCTCTGGGCAGCCTGTGCCAGGGCTCTGCCACCTCCACAATAAAGAAGTTTCTCCTCATGTTCAGGTGGAACTTCCCATATTCCAGTTTGTGCCAGTTGCCCCTTGTCCTGTCGCAGAGCACCACTGAGAAGAGGCTGGCCCCACCCTCCTGACACCGTCACTTTAGGTATTGATAAGCATTGATCAGATCTCCTCTCAGCCTTCTCTTCTCCAGGGTACAGCCCCAGGTCTCTCAGCCTTTCCTCCTAAGAGGGATGCTCCAGCCCCCTCAGCAACTTTGTTGCCCTTCTCTCCAGTAGTTCCTTGTCTCTCTTAAACTGGGGAACCCAGAACCGGACACAGGACTCCAGATGTGGCCTCGCTAGGGCAGAGTAGAGGGAGAGAAGAACCTCCCTCGACCTGCTGGCCACATTCTCCTTACGGCACTCCAGGACACCATTGGCCTTCTTGGCCACAAGAGCACACTGTTGGCTCATGAAGTGGTTATCCACCAGGTCCCCCAGGTCTTAAGAGTACTTAGAGGTGACATCCAGAATGAGCTCCAGATCATTTGAGCTCCAGACCATTTACACAATGGGTGGCAACTACAGGTTTTCCTTTCAACAGCCATGTGACAAGCTCTGCTGTGGCAAGCATGAGTTTGCACTTCCCAGTGAAGTGTTCACGGGGGTCTGTCATTGCTGAATGAGGAGCCCCCATGCCTGCACGGTCACCATCCTGACTGCAAAAGCCCAGTGGAGGCTGAGTCTGGAAGAAGACTGTTTGTGGAAAAGGTGCTGGCGCTAAGATGTGCATTCAGCTCTCCCACAGCACCCCGGGGCAGGTTTTAAATATTGCAAGTGTTTGGACTTGGACCATCCATTTGAGGTGGCTCTGACGGTACAAGGGTAATACTTGGCCAGTGTCAGCCAAGCGTGAAGTGGGCAAGTCCTCTGCTGAAGGAAAACTGGCTGGTCCCTCAGCCCCTGGGTGAGAAGTGCTGAGGAGAGGGGAGTGCAGAGGGCTGGGAAGCAGGCTGTGTTGGCTCTTTCTTTTGCAAAATGTAAAGCTCTAGTTTAAATTTTGTGCTCTTTGGCACAAATTGAGAGCAATTCCACTGCAGCCTACTGACAGGCGCTGCAGAAAAGCAGAGGGCGCGACAGGAGAACCAGGGCTGTCCTGTCGCAGTGATGGTTAGGAATGACGTAGTGATTTCTGCAGCATCTCTTGATGATGTGACAACACCCAGCTATCATAATTCTTTAGATACGTGAAAACAGTTTGTGTTTGTTCAGCAGTTTCACAGATCCTCCTGGCTCCGTTCTCTCCTGGCTTTCCTGATCCCCGCGCATTGTGGAGCAGAACTCAATTTCTTTCACCTTGGTGGGTGGGCGTAGCTCCCTCCAGCTGACAGGGCTGGCTGCTACAGATCTGGTTCCTCAGGTGCAGCATTGCCAAGTCATCTCTTTGCATTCTGCATTAGGTACTTGAGTACGATCATTTCTACAGGCACTTCAGCTCCCTAAGTCATGAACAGTTTAGTTTTGTTAGATGTCACTGTGAAACACAGCAATGGACAGAAAATAGAACGGCAAATAATTTTAAATAGTACCTGAAGCTTTTTTTTCAACTTGTAAATTAACAATGTTCCTCAGAAGATCAATGTTTTGGATCGAGTTTTACCAAGAGTAATATTTTAGGTGCCTGGTAGCAACTCTTGCTCTACAGGAACCACTTAAGTGGATGAAGGTAGACATGAGCGCTACATTTTTGACCAATGGTGTAATGCCTGCTTGGGTTGTGATAGCTCAGGCTGCAGGACTTTGGAACACTGGTGGAATGTTTTCTGTTCTCAGTGTGAGTGTTAGACAAAGTCACGTAGCTTTAAAATATGTATTTGTTCAGCTTTCGTTCTGTTAAATTATGGCCTTTTTAACAATGGCCACTTCAACAGGGGGAGCTGTGTGGCTGAAATGAAGAAGAAAATTTGCTGTATGATATGTTCAAGATACTTGTTCTGGACATTTAAACAGTTTGTTGCAATTAAAAGTACTAGATTCAAAATGCCCAGTTTATTCAAAAACCTTTAATTGTACAAAAGGAAAACAGAGACGATTTAATTTCCCTAGTGTTGACGATGGAGTTGCCTCACTGCCTCCAGTGACCTTGGCTTCAGTCTTGAACAAAACCGGTAAACAGTCCAGTCATATTACGAATGGACTGACGTGTACAAGATTTCCTAGTCACCAATCAATAATCAGAGATATTTCTGTTTAATCTCTGTGGGGAGAAGCAGGCAGAGGGAAGAGTTCCCTTCACCTCACTCCTGACCTCCAGTTAATTTATGGAACAGATCTTCGTCCAGCGTTTCGTTCTGGTCCTTGGAGCGGGTTGACAAGAAGATGTAGCCCCCAATATACTCATGGATGATTTTGCAGTCTGCGCTCAGACACGTGAAAGCGATAGACACGTTCTGATCAAACTCGATTGCAACCTGAGGAAAACACAAACGGAAGAGTCAGGAACAGAGGTGTGGAGAAAAGAGCAAGTGTGAGAGCACAGCCGGGCCACACCGACTGTGGTCAAGCAGTACCGGTCCCTGCTAACCCTGATTCCTGGGTCTGCCTCTGGTTGCCTGTTTCATTCCCTGCTATGGAAGGGCCCTCTTGTGGTCAACATCTTTTTGCTTGTTCAGGCAGGCAACAAACCCAAGCCTTTCACCAGATTTTCCTCTAACGGTGTATCAAGTGAACACTGAGAGAGCAGGA
>NW_010424360.1:23616-41410 GCF_000710305.1 Buceros rhinoceros silvestris
GCAGGAATGGGGCTCCTGACTCTGTACCCTTAACTGATAACATTTAATATTGCTCGTTGTTATGTGCTGACCTCAAATCTGCTTTTGGGGGGCAGGTTTTGACTTCCATCTACTGTCCATTCTAAACCCCAGCAAACTGGGGTTAATTGTTAACTGTGGATTCTGTCTTTTTCTGGGGAGGGGGGATTTAAAGCAAACCGCCACGTTTTGGCACAGGCAGTACTGCAGGAGAGCAATGGGGATGGAATCTGAGATTTCCTGGCTCCTGCAGGTGGATGCGGAAAACTGTGTAAGTAGGAACAGTTTCCAGGCTGCTTGAAAGACAAACTGGGTTCCTGTATCCTCAGTCTGTAAAAGAGACCGAGTCGCCACCATTTAGAGGAAGATGCACAAGTTAGAGTATACAGAGAGTTAAAATGAGATTTTTTACTGTGACAGAGCAATAAACAGAATGGGTTGGAGTTTACCTTTGAGTCTCTGCATTTCACCCCATCAAAATCGAGGGCAACTCAAACAATAAGCTTAGTAGAATAAGCTTAGTCAAACTGCAGGTCTATTAGTTTCTGAATTTTGACTACAGACTCCACTAAGAAAAAACTTAAGACAGATTGTTTAATAACATGTCACAACACATTCAAAATCTTTTCACTCTGAGGTTTACAAAGATTTTCTGAAATGCAATGACTGACTGCAGAGAGCTGTTCCAGTTTTACCTGGCGTATTTCCCAGTTCACATTCCACTGCTTCATGTTGGAGAACCTCCATGTGGTGATAGGATCTCCTGTGGCTATATCTATTCGTATCAGCCTGTTATAGGACACCCCAAGCACATCATCCTTCTTGCTTCCTCTAAACCTGAAAAAAGCCCAACGCAAGCCTTTGAGCAGATCTGGTTTGCAATGGTTTGTGTCTAGAGGAAGAGAACCTTTGGGGGACAGGTATTTCTGAGATGGGAATAGCTAGGAGAAGATTACTCTGGTAAAGAAACCATCTTCATGCTCAAAGCTGGAAGACATCTCATCTGAGTGCTGCTAGTATTTCAAACAACTCCCAGGTACGTCTCAGGACCTGGAACATCCCAGAACCAGCATGATGGTACTTGGCATGAGGCTGCTGGCTTTGGGGAAGCCAAAGAGTCTAACAGGTCTATGACAGCTGGCCTCTGCGCCAGTGGTTCCCACTGGCTCAATCTACCACAGACGATTCCTAACTAGCCCTGGAAGAGCTGTTAAGTACAAGTGAAGGAAGGTGCCTCCAAGTAGGGCTGCATCAGGACTTTTCAGAGTTTTGGTGTTTTGGCAAGAAGAAAGACCACAGGTCAGAACCTGCCATATTCAAGGTAGGCGTCTGGAGAAACTGCTGTCAACACAACACGACCTTTCCTGTGCTGACTGGTCTCCCAAATTCACCCAAAAAAGGGATCATTTGCCATTTTCTTAACGTGATGCCCAAGAAATTAACATTTTATCATATTGCAGTGAGCAAGAGTTGAAGCGAACAAATACACTGCAAAGCTGAGAACGCCACCAAGACATGCATTTTTTACATTTTCATGAGTTTATGTCCATAAGAGTTTAATCCTCGGGATGTGTTACTTCAGACAAAAAACCCGATGGGTTGGTATGAAGGCACACATAGTGGAGAGTCTCAGTCCAGGAATGGCGCTACCGAGTGCTACCGCTGTAGGAAAAAACCAGCAGTATGGAAATTACTGGAATTAAAAAGGTTGGGGCGGGGGGAAGGAAGTGGGGGGGAATAGAGAATGTCCGGAACAGGGAGTCAAAGAACTTCCTGCAAATCACCGAGTGAACATGTTACGCCGGCTCGACACCACTGCAGCAGTGTGATTACCTGACAATGTAGTAGGATAAGCCAAACTCAGGCAGGGACTGCCAGGCTTGAATAAAACGCAGCTTGGCCTCCACTAGGGTCATCTGGGATACATTTTGGTGGGCTTCCAGAATACGAGCAACCAACTAGGAAACACAGGGACGAGAGAAAGGTTTCAGCTGACTGGAAAACAAAAATCAGTTGATTTCACTAAATCAAACATCGTTAGCTCTGACACAAGTGTTCAGACACTTGGTGGTCACTGTGCATGCAGATGTACTGCAGAGAGAGCACTTGGGGACAGATCCTGAGCTGCAAGGGCAGACCAGTGCAGCGAGGTCTCAGGCTTGGGATGCTGCACAGGGTGTAGCTCCAGCATACTGCTCTGGGGACTGTCCCTGTGGTCAGTGTAAAGAAAAGGGCTCTTGCAAAGGGACAAATGAGTATGGCAAGATGATTCTTCTGCAGGGTTTCCAAAGGCTGCTTCAATCCAGCCTCACCCCTAAGCAACCACTGGAACCATCAAGTCATTCTCAGGGTACCTGCTTGGACTTGTATTTTTTGGCGTAACGCAGTGAGACGAAGCATTCTGGTTTCATATCTATGCTTTCTGAATCAGAGACAGCCGGGGGAGACATGGTCCAGTTCTTCATCTTTAGAAATGAAAGGATCTTTTGGACCTCAGGATGATAAGAGCTGTCAGCCATTGTTTTGCCTTTTGAGGCTAGAACGCAAGCAGCCATCCACCGAGCATATTGATTCTCCTGCAACAAAGACAATCGTTTGGTGCTTTTGGACAAACCGTTTATGAAGATGGTTACTGCTCGTGCATCTTTCACTGCACAGTAAAACCACTCTGGAGTTATTCCGCTTAATTTGCGTGGATGTGTAGGTACTGTAGTCCTGTCGTTCTTCCCTGACTGGGCTAGTCCCACCCGCAGGACTGCCTTTACACAATAGTTAGGTTTTAAATTTTCAAATAAATTCAATAAAGAATTAAGAATTATTGTCCTTTTGTCCCCTCGACCATTAAGTATTTGTTAGACCACCACGTCATTCGTAAATTTTACTACACACGCAGATGATAAAGTCTCTGCAGCATCCTTACTATATACATACAAATTCTAGAACAGGGCAATGGGTGTTCTTGACGATCTGCCAGTCTTGTCTTACTACTCACGTTATCGCATCTTAAATATACTTCATTCATGCCGTCAGCAACAGGAATTAGTAATTTGATTCCAAACTTCTTTGCTGCAACATTTACATCTGGTACCACTTCACATCCTAGATAAGAAAGAATCAGAAAAAAACCAATTTATTTACTTCCTACATCACTGACTTTAACTAAAGAACAGCACTTAATGGTTGGTTTGTGTTGAGGTCAAGGGCCAAGACTTTTGAAGCTTAGCCCTAACGGAACGTTTCTGTTCCAGCTCACTGCCTGGCCTGGCTTGCCAGTGTGATGAATGCTCTGAACTCACAGAGCATGTTAGTTGGTGTGGAAGAGGAAGGATGCAAGTGTTCTCAGAACCTTGGTTTGATCTTAGGAAAGCTCAGCACTTAACGCAGAAAGATAGGCGTGTCTGGAAATTTCACCCTGAGTGACTTGAAAGCTTGGTCTGTATTTTCAGAAGCAATTTGATACTGACAATGAGATGTAGGTGTCATCTACAACAGAGCTGGCCGGTTCCGGGATCCCAGAGGACCCGGGAGACCTGGTATTTCATGCTGATTCTGTTATTACAGCCCTTCTGGATTCAGGTGGAGTCAAGGGTGAACCTACAGTTCCCCTTCGTGTCATGGGAGATCAGGGCTGCAGGCTACTTGGTGAGGTTCCAGCCACCCTGGCTCATTTTACCAGGTGTTTATCTGACCTGCTGAGGATACAGATTGATATGCAGAGCCATTTGTTCACAGAGGTCATTCTTCTTCCTATTTCAAGGGTTTCTTCTAGGGTGAATCCTGGGCATCACTGGTTGCCTGACACTGAACAAAAGGAGTAGATGTGCTGGTGTTTGCCGTGTGTACACCCAGGGTTTCTCCTCCAGAGGGACCTAAAGCTGGTTGTGGCTATGGAAACCCCCATTCATGAAACAAGCAGGGCCCAGAGAAAGCTCCTGGAGCTGTCCCTGCACAGCAGTGTATGGGGTAACCTGTGGCATTCTTGTCCACCGCAGCATCCATACTCCTCTACTACCAGTGTGTGTTTGCCAGCGACAGAGGTGAGTGCTACCATGTAACACAGGGTAAAAATATTTGGAAATGAAAGTGTCACATAGATCACATTGTCCATCTGAACCATCTTTAAGTGAATTCAGCAGCACACGGCGTTTTACAAGCCAGGTCCAGGTAACTCGGGTTGGGCTGAGCGACTGTGTGGTTAGGGCTCTTCTGCAGATGCGGCTGCCTGCTGAGAAGCCTCAGCAACTGAAAAAGTTCCATGACTAAAGGCTACTGCGCTTCTCCGCCTGCGTCTCGCAGGGATTTCTTCATGTATTTAGTTCACAAATGCAATAGAAAAAGGAAAGAAAGGAAAAGGAAATTCCTACCTTTCAGGTTGAGTTTCTCAATTGGTTCTCCCTGTGCGACTTCCTTGTTTTTAAAATAAGAGACTGAAGTGTCTTTAAAGACAAACCAATATGGCTTGATAGCTTTGAGGGACAGCTTCCTGGGCCTGAAAGAGAACCAGAGATCTCAGCTGTTTCTTTGGAAAAGTACACATTGCCAAGTCATTCACAAGTGCTGCTGAGGACCTCAGACTGTGCGAGGTCATACCCATGGCTCCAGTAGAGTTACTCATACTTAGGTCAGTGAGGGGGGTGGCAAACGCCTGGAACAAGCACCGCACCCCGGTTATCCCAGTATGGATGTGGTTTCTACCCTGATTCTAGCTGAATCCCATCTACAATTTCTCTTGTTTTTTTTTCTTTCTCTTCTTATCTTTTTTTCCTTCCATTCCTAATCGCAGCCTTTCCCTTCTAAGAGACTAATTCTGTTTCTTACATGAGCCTGGTCATGCTCACATAACCCACTAGTTTGTTCATATGCACTAGAATTCGCTTCAGTTTTTCATAGCTCCTTATCCAGAAGATTTTACTTCATTTCAATACTTTGCTAAGGCACTGATTTCTTTCACAGAGTCAATTTTAAAAAATCTACTTTGGAATTGAAAATTAACTGATAGATACTAATGTTAAACATGATCATTGTGACAGCCCCGCTTCTCTTCAGTGTGAGATAAAAAGCATAATTAATTCTACTATGAATTCACTAACAAAGCCACGGAGATAAAATCCTAGGTTCAGTATATTTCAGGAGAGAAAACCAGAGGTATTATCACTATTTTAGTAGAGAAATACTTCACAACTAGCTTTGAAGGTCAAGAATGATGTTAAAAAGAAGAAAAGGGAAAAAAGTAATTCCACTATTTAGTTCTTTAAATCTAAGATGATGGTACAAAGAGTATACAGCTAGCTGGCAATTAAAAATAAACTTGGATTTTCAAAACTGCCAAATATTTTGGCTTTTAATTTTCCAGTACAGTGACATTCCTCAAAAATTCAGGACTATAGTTCTTTTTGACTAACAAAATTATTTTTCTATCCCCCCAAAAATTGCTGAAGATTTTCTTGAAAGCTTTTTGTTGTTGTTTCTGAAAAAGAATACTGCTATTCTCCACAATATTGTCACCCACCTGAAAGTGCTATTTACTAGCGTGCTAATGAGGTGCATACTGTGAATAAAAGCTCACCACAGGAGTACAGCCAGCAGCAGGACAATGCAGAACATTGCAGAACTAATTACAGGAACACGATGTGGTTGTTCCTTTAAAGAAATGGCCTACACCTTACCTAGTTTCTACCATGTCTAAGGTTTAGTAAGTGATTTATTGTGTGCATAGGAAAATTTTCATGGTGAAAAACCACCCCTCAGTGCTTTCAAAAGCAAACTGTTCTACTGCTGGGGAAAAATAAACAATCCATTGTTAGAGGTGAGTAACTGACAGAACTTAAAAGGCTTCCATTCCCTTTCATCTTAGCAATCTGAATGTCAAATAAAATCCTAATTAGAAATTAATAATTAACACTTCTGAACAGTTAACAACAGTTAAACATGTTCAGGTGCAGTTGTCAACTCTCTGACTCAAATACGATTTGTCAACAGAAGGAATCCGATAAATATTTGTGCAATGGCAATCTTTAATTTCTCAAACAAGAAGATTGTTCTGTGATAAAAAGCATTACAGACTTGAGGTCACTGCAGGCATTTAAATAAATCAAGATATTGTAGAGGGATCACAGAAACTCCTTTTGATACTAGAAACCCCCAGACTCCGTGTTTGGTTAGAAAGGGGCAATTTGTTTGTTTCTTTTGTTTAAAAAATTAAATAAATCCTCAGGGCTGGATTCCGGAGTTCCTCTCAGGGAAAGCTGAAAGTTTTTTCTAGTTGGCAATTGTAGACTCTTTTGTTCAGAGATGATGATTGGTGAGCACTAGAGCCTGGGCTTTTAATAGGCCTCAGTACAGCTACCCCAGCACCCCAAGAGCTAGAAAGATCTGCTGAGACTCTTGCTCAGAAACGGTAAGAGAAAGGTTTGAAGAGGATGATATTAGGCTAGTTAGACCTATCTGGTGTATTTGTTAATTTGTAACTGAAGGATCTACTGTTAGATTAGAATGAAAAACTCAAGAGAACTCTTGTTCGGTTAAAGCCTTTTGTTTTGTATGTTTTATGACCTGTTTTAATAACTCACCTAACTAGCTTGAGATTATCAGCAAGTTTTGGGATGTCTGTGATGTCCTCCTATCAGGAATAATTAGGAATAATTTTAGTACAATGTTAACTCTGTCAGAAAATCAGGAGCCAGCTAGGCTCATCACAGTCGGTCTGACACAGAGAAAGCAAGTCTGGGATCGGAAAGATCATACCAAAATGTTACTCGGGTTTCCACCTTCCAGTGTCACCTCCAGATTAGAAAGTGCAGCTTCTACTTCATCTACTTCTGATTCACAGGTGAAATCTTGGGCCTCTGATGATAGTGACAGCTTGCTTACATGATACTGAAATAAAACATCGATAGCAAATAGTATCCTCAATTAGCAACACACAATCACGCCATATGAAAATATGGTCTTCTGGGTCTTGCACAACTGTGTAAAGTGCTGCAGCACAGAACCACGGGCTTTTTCACCAGGAAGCAGGTATGTCCACCACGATCTCCTTTGCAATTACAGATAATGTTTTCCTATTTTACTTGCCAGGGTTTGTATTCCCTCACTGTACAATCGTCCCTGTTCTGTGAGGCTGGCTCAGTGCTAACATTTGCATCCCATGTACCATCAGCTGTAGATGCCATCTATACCGGGTGGAAACCTAGCAGCAGTGTTCCACAGGGGCAGGCTGTGAATGTTTTAGCAGCTCTATTTACATTAAAAGGAATTAATGTTATTAATAAACATTTGTGCCTTATTGCCTACAGTCAGGGACTAAGCCACACCACGTCTTGTTAAATCTCTGAGTACTCCATAGCGTCCCCACCTTCACACTGTGCTACAGTTTCCGTCTGTTGTGAACATACGTGTTTAAGTTTTGGAGAACTTCTGAGGAAGAAATTTTGAGGAAGAATAAGTGAAAGGACGGTGGCTGGTATGGGAAGCAACACTTCACAGTAATCCCCTTCAGAACAGACTGCTATCAAAGTTACATCCGGGGTACAGTTTGCTTTAGATAATGTTAGTAAATGGTTCCATAATTGTACGTGTCAGTTTGAGTAATGGTGTGTGCTACTACTGAAACGAGTTGGCTTAGTTGATGGATACTGCTTATTGTTTCCCACTCAAACAGCAGACCCCCGATGCAAGCAGAGCTATGGGCCTGGGCTCTAGCCTGGTCTTGTCCTAGCTGGGGCCTGCCTCTTGAGGAAACAGGTTTTGCAGCTTGGATCAAGTACGTGCCTGTAGTGCAGCGAAGATCAGCATTTCTTCCTCTGTGCAGTCGATTTCTTCTAACAGGATGGCCCAGCGGGCTTGTTCGTATATTTGGTTTATTCGCACTGCGTCATACTGTAGCAAGAAAGAACACTGGCCATTAATGACCTTCCAGATACAGATTCACGATCAGCAGCTGATCTGATGCTGGGCTGAAGCCATAAAGGCTGTTTGCTTCCTCCCCCTGCCTCTGCCCTGCTGTACGTTCCTGTTCCTCTCCTGTACTAGCTCGTGTGATCGTGAGCAGGGTCGCAGTGGTTCACTGATACAACAGAATATTAATCGGGAGCTCTTGCCTGAAGCAGAAGGGGAGAGTAAGACATCCCCTTTTGTGGTAGTAGGCCTTGGACTGACTTAACCAAACTGTGAAACCCCTCTATGAGAGTGAAAGTAATGTGACATGGCTGATATGAGTGTGACAAACACAAGCTTCCTACTGCTAAAAGATGGAAACTCTGATTCCTCACTTCCCCTCTTCTGCTCTTGGCTGTTTTGGATCTGGTGCTGTCTCTGCGCTGGCTGGGACATTCGCCAGATCCTGCCGTGAACTGCTTTAATTCACTATCCAGTTTTCAGATAGCGATTGTTTCTTATTATCTACTTGGTTAATAAGCTGAAGTGACTCACAGCAATATTCAAGGCCTGGAGCTGGTGAAAGGTAGGGGCTGGGAGGGTAAACTTTGGAGCCTGTCCTCTCCCAGTAGTGGGGAGCTGTTAAGGTGCCTGAAGCTGTTTTGGGTTGTTCCATCCTACGGCTCCAGGGCTGGCTGGGGCAAAGAAGGGAAATGTTTGGGCTGCTGAAGTTGAGACACATGCTTAAATCTTAGTGGGGATGGCATTTCACCCAAAAGCATGCCACCTGAACTAGAAAGATGCCTGAAATGAAAGAGTTTTACAGAATTTACAGAAAATAGCAATGTGAAGGCCAAATCCTCTAAAATTTGCATCTGAACTGTTGTTGATTTACACTGGTCAATCAACGATCGTGCTTCAATTTCGCTAAATATATTGCGATAAAACCACTAGCTCAACATAACCACTGTGACTGACTTTTAGTGGAAGTAAAGGCAAGCAAGAGGCAACTGGAGGAAAATATTGAACTGATGTTTGAATGGGACTTAAATACCTTTGCTGAGCTTTCCACAGGTATTTAATCCCTCAGCCACACTGAAATGAATTTAAGTGCCCGAGTGCTTCTGAGGGCTTCATCCCAGAAATGCTAAGCATTCAGTGAAGGGCAGAGGAACACAAACATCATTTTAAAGTCCATTTTCAAAAACAGGGCTTATACCTTTACAGCATTTAGAATCCTGTTGGTTTAGTTTCCCCCTCCATTTTTTCTTGTTAAAACCGAGGCAGAAAGTAAACCAGCCCCTCTGGAAATGTGGATACTGTTTCTGGTGCTCTTCAGATCTCATCTTTATCCTTAAGATCTTACTTCAGATGAGAAACGGTGATTGACTGTCCAGAGGGGAAAAGTGCAGCCTTAGCTGAGGGGAAGAAGTTGAGTTTGATCTCTGAAGGGCTTCTAACAAATCCTAGCTAAAATTCTGTATCCTTGTGCTACAGCACCTTGACATGAAAGCAGGCAAACAACGAATAGCAATAAAAACAAATCTCTTACTTTTGGATTCAAATCAAAGAAAGTGTAGTATTTAAAGCGTAGAAGAAGTTGATCGTCCTCCAGAATGCCTTGTTCCATGAGTGATCGAGATGAATCTAGCCAGCTGCGGAAGAAAACAACCCACAGTTTCATCTGTACAGGAAAAACGATCACACCTGCAGAGCTCCAACGTAACCGTGAAACAAAAGTGTGAACAAACAGCTCTAATTCCTGCAAGTCTGCAGGAAAGTCACGTAACTTGAGAAGGTGGAGCATTCATATGGATTTCCATCTTTCACTGTATAAACTCAACACCTACAATCTTCCCATGTTTTTCTCCATCACTATCAGAGGTAGATGCCAGAAACTGAGCAGTGACCACTCATGGAGTGACCTATGCCAATAAGATCCTTTCTTCCCGAGCTCCAGAAATGGGAGGTTCATTTAAGTCAGGGCCTGCAATATTTAGGAGGCCCTCTTTTCAAATCAGCATTTGCTGTTCAGTCATTCCAGCTACTTCTGTTCTCGGGTGAAATCCAATGAAAATACCAAAGTCACTGGTAAATGCTCCACAGATCTACAAATGACCATCTGTATTTTAACGCTGGAGAAACAATCCTCTCAAACATTCACCGCTAAGCCCCCTGGTAGTGCCCTGTATTCTTCTGTGGTGTACAGTAAGACGTGTTTCCTTGTGCTAATTCAGTAGTCACCTATTCGTAACGCCTCGGAGCCTTGCTGAATTTATCCACGTAGGTATTTCCACTGGCCATGTAAAGCCTGTAGTTTGCTATCCAAACTGTCCTGTAGCTGTGCCCAGTGCTGAACTGGCTTTGCCTTCCTCCAACAGAATTCAGTCCAGAGCCTGCACAATTACATCGCTCATCACTTTGAAACTAAATCTTCTGAAACAAAACCTAGACCAAAGCACGATTTTAACAATCAGTATAGCCATATAGCAGGGGTTTGTTTTCGAGTCCTGCTAGATTAATGCTACCCTTGTTAAGGCAGCTAGTAAAGATCTCCTGGAGAGGCACCTTACCCTGCGTTGAGTTTGGCTTTGTCAGCTAAAGTGCGAGGCTGGTACATCTCTGCTAGTGTTTCTGGAGAGCAATTGGGATGGCTGAAGGCGAGGACGCTGCAGTTCTGCTCAGTCAAGGGACTGTCACTGAACCAAGTGATCGTAGAAGAAGCTGGTGTCCCACTGGCGGGATCATAAACGGGTGTCATGGTTTTACTGTATAACCCTGGACTCCCTGCAAGTTAAAAGAGTCATGTGTCATCCCAGGGAAAACCACCTTCGGGCTTAGGTGGGCTGTCACTCCATCATAACAGACAATCCCTCCTCTTTCAGGACAGTCTCCTCTCTGCTGTTTAGAGCAGACCTTGTCCTTTCACAGGAGAAGTGACCTCAGGGACAGAAGTGCTTGCTCGTGTTCTGTGAGATCTCTTGTTGGTGTTGGAGATAGGAAACAGAAGCCTTTATTTTGCATTTTCCATGCCAAACTGGGGTATTTTAAGAGCGGTCTCACATTTTCAAAGAGCAGCAGCACATCCTGTGTGCAGGGTCACAGCTGGCCACCTGTTTTCTGCTATGGCCTTTCTCATATCAGTGGAAAGGGAAACATTTTAAAAGACAAATATTGACAGAAAAGACAAAAAGACAGAAAAATTTTGATATATTGGAGATTTCAGTAACTTCTTGAAGCCACTAATTCCAGGCCAACTGTGTCTCTCTGATTCACATTCTACATTAAAGTGGTCTTCCTGGTTTTAATTGTGTATCAAAGAATTTCTGCCTCTTTTTGACTTCCAGTCAGAAGAATAAAATCATATTTATTTTTCATTACCTGATAATCCAGAACTCACTGGGGAGTTGCACAGGTTTAAAATATCTTCAGTAACTGGTTCTTTGCTGTTCTTGTCTTTTTTCTTTTTCTTTTTGAGTGTGTCTTCTGATTGCTTCAACAAAGAGAGTTCTTCTGACCGTCTAATGTCTACAATGGCAATTTGGGAAGTGAAGCAGGATGAAACATCTGAAACTTAGCAGATTACATCCCCAGAAAGCCCATGGTTGGTACCAGCATTTGGGGAAGCTCCATGTTGCAATCTGAATTTTATTTTTAGCAGGTTGAAAGCAGTAGCTGTGGAAAATCCAGTAATTCAGTAACAAGGCCAAAGACTTTGGGCTGCGAGAGTCAGTTTTGACAGGATTTAAGGCTGCTTTTGAGGCAAACATAACTGCACCTGAGAACAGCAGGGAAAAACTCTCCCTAATGGCTCTGCAATCACCTTTGAATATAATGACCTCAGCAAACTGACTTAGGAATAAGCAAGAACGGAAATGGAACCACTGCATTTAAGTTTGTGCCTTTTATTATTCACTCTATTTCGCATACAAGAGTAATCCACAGGCCAAGTTGAACATCATTAATGCTAGTGAAAATCGGTGATATATCAGCTGACACCAGTAAAATTGCCTGTGGTGAAAGCTGGTGTAGCAGATTAATAAGCTCAAGCTCTTAGTCAGTGGCATAGAATAAGCAGGACTGAGTCCTGCTCAAGGAGGATAAGGATCCCTCCAAAACCATCAGCGCTTTGACTATTGTACTCCTGCAGCTCATGGGACACACTTCTGGCACTCTTTGTATCACTATCAAAGACTGAGAACCAGTGACATGCACTGGATACTAAACACCAAAAATCCATCTTTTGATCTTGGGTCAACTCAATCAAACGTCTCGAGCTAAATAAACAGTTTTGTGAGCAAGGACTTCACATCAAAACAGAGACACCTAATGAAATGCTCCAACTTAGTTGCCCGAGGGGATTTAGCTTTACTTACTGAGAATTTTGCAGATGTCACTGACAGCTCTGAATACCATAGAAGAGAAGCTGACTTTCAATCTCACAGTCTTCATGTTTGGCAAGCGAACCCGCAGCATTTTGTGCTGAGTAGTAAAGAACAGCTTAGCATCTGCCTGCACCCCGCATTTATCGAGTGTCCAGTGCGTTTTGAGAAGCCAACATTTTTTTTGCGCCCACCAAAGAGCATAGTCTGACCAATCTTGTGGTATTTCTAGGAAAATACAAAATGGTTATTAATAAACCACGGAGCAAATACACCAAAATCTTGCTTTGGAAACAGTGCTCTGCAAATAGGAGAATTTATTGACATCATTAAAGCAGCAGCTACAGTTCCCGAGACCTAGACCCCATTTGCTGAATACCCTGGGAACTAGCTTCGGTTTTCCCTGGAGTTAACCTTGGCGCTGCCTGTGGCACTGCCTTAATCTTGCGGACACCCCCAGGGAAAGCACATCTCCTGTGGTGTTATCCACAGTCCAGTGCTGCTTGGATTGTGCTGGGATACGGACTAATCACAAGAGTACCCACAAAACCCTGTGGGCACAAGTTCTTCCACAGTCTCCTGGAAGCCCCACTGAACAGCTCGTCTCTATCGTGTTAAGAACCAGCGATGAGTCCCTTGAAGTCTTGGCGACACACAGCTAAGGGCTGTCCTCAGCTCTTCTCTGATGCGATACGGTACAGTTAAATCTTTGATTAGTCTGTGCGGGAGGGCAGGCTGGTGTGACTGACCAGGGACAGGCAAGGGTGTCCTACAAAACCATCTCAGAGAAGACAGGCCTGCCAAGAGATGTCTTGTTTCACTAGTACAGACTTGCCTGTGTTTTGCTTTACTTAAGCAAAAACTGTTTGTGCATTTTGTACAATTTTGTGTATTTTGGACAATTCCAGGATTAGATGACTGCCCAGATGCCAGTGATGTGTGGTAGCAGGTGAGGTCTCTGTGTGATCACAGTCAAGTTGTTTCAGGCTTCTGCATCATTTCTCATTGCTCCTCATCAGCTCTGCCAGGCAGAGGCCGTTCCTCGGTGCATCTATAACGCCATACCCTATTCTGGAGTTTCTCAGTAAAAACTGTGTCTTGGGATCTGCTGACACAAATTGCTTAGTTACAGAATTGCTTTAAATATTATTTAATATAGAAAGCTTTTCACACGAGTGAGTTGAGTAGTAGTTATAAAAATTCTGTGAAAAATTAAGTCTTCTGACCTGTGAGAACTTCGGCTACCGCTGGTTTGCTGGCTGAACAGTGTATGTTAGTATGCAGAGAAGTTGGTAGAATTGTACCTGCTTGAATGCTAGAAAAAGGATTCCTTGATAAAATCACTATCTCCAAGTAGAGCTTTTCCATCACAAAGGGTATTTGTGTAGAAATGTCCTGTTGACTGGGAGCCTTTTGGAAAGAGTATCCTGTTCATCCCCCTTTTGTTTCCTTCAAAGCCCGTGTTTGAAAACAAACCTTTCACTTGGCAGTAAGAACTCTGAAATTATTAAGTTGCCGATTTTAGCTTTCTTGACACTATTGCGTTGAAAGGTTCTGGTATAGTTCAGTTTTCCTCTTCTTGTCTGAAGCTATGTAAAAAAGCCTGAAGTTTCAAGGAGGGGTTTTTTGACTTTTTTTTTTGATGCCCCAAATCTTGTATTTGTAGAGCAATGCACAGAAATGCAAAGCTCAGGGTGTTCCCACCTGGCAAGTCTAACCCAGCAGACAGGTTCCTTTCTGGCCACCCAGACCCCTGCCTCTGCAGCACCTACACGCCCAGCATACCCTGACAAAGAAGTACGTGAGGCAGCACCGTTTCAAAATACGCAGGAGCCTCTTTTTGTAGGGGGAAAGCTGCACGTATTATTTTAACAACACCAGGTAAATTAAACAGGTCTTTACTCACTGATTTGTTCTACTAATTTCAGCATCACTCCTCCAATATGAAGGTCCCCTGTGACCCGTAGTAAAAATTCCTTTTGTACCTCTTCGTGCTGATGATCAACTGTCACCAACAGCTCCCAGGAGTAAGACCCATATTCGCTTGAGGAAATCATTTTCGAAATGTCTATGTGAGCTCTACAAAAACAAAACAAACACAAAAAAGAATATTTTCCCTCCACTCTCTGAAACAAATGCATTTCTCCATAGTCTCAAAATAAGTCTGTGCTGCCAAGACTTCGCAGTGGCCTTGGCTGGAACTTCATGCGTGTTATCTTGTTACCTCTGAACTAGACTCTGCTCTCGTGATTACTCTTGCGAGATAGGCACGTGGGATTTCTCGGTTTTATTCTGGTTTTGCGCTGCCCCCAACTCAAGTGTCTCCAGTTGAGTAGAGAGAGCCCAGTTTCACCTGGGTTTCCCCACCACACAGCGCTAATCTGCCAGTCCGGACACCGAAAAGCCTGAAGCTGTGGGTGGAATCTGTTCTGGCAATCTCTCCGGTGAACAAAGGAATTTTGTTGACTTGTACACTTACAGCTGTAATTTTCACTGCAAATGGAAGTTAACACCTGCAGTTCTGCCAGCTTGGACCCACGGGACTGCACCCGGAGAGCAGTTTTACCTATTTGGGTAGATGTGAGGGGAGACAAATAACTGTAGTGTCTCTGTGCCAGCAATATCCAGGCACACACAGGGCTGCAGTTTGTGCTAATTGCTTGCACAGAGACGTAGGCATGTACCCTGTCTCAGCAGGCGAATCGCCTGAGCTCCCACCAGGCTCCTGCCAGGACAGGTACACAGCAATCATGCCAAGCCAAACGAGGGAAGATGCTCAAAGGAGCAGCTTTGCTGATCATCAGTCGGGTTCTACTAATTCCTGAAGCAAGAGCTTGTAGGTACAAGGTGACTGACGCTGCAGGAAGGATCTGTGGTACTGAACTGTGGGAGAAGATACCGGATTAGCACTCAGTGTCCTGTCAGACTGAAGCCTTTGCAGCTGAGGTGCGGGCAGTGGACCACTTCCACTTACTGCAGCCTTGCAGCAATACCGGAGAACCCAGGTCACAGACTGAGGCTGTGAGAAGAGCCGTACACAGACTGCTTCTCACATAAAAAATAACCAGAAGCTGTTGCTGAAGAAGGCGAGAGGGGGTGTAATAACATCAATAGGCTTTTGTAGATCTCTTTAAGAAGAAGTATTTAGTAATTAAAGATGCTTAGCCTAAAAGTTAGGTCAAAACTATAAAAAACAAGGACAGTTGTCGCAGGTGAGGAGTGAGAGATAGAAGGAATGACCTTTTCTAGGACTGACTGCAGGACAGGACCAGACTAGCTTAGGTCACAAAAGGTAAAATGAAGCTAAAGGTTAAATATAGCATGCCTAGAAACAAGGCAAAAATTTAAGTTCACCTATCTACCCAATTTATAACAACAAAGCTTTATGTTACCGATTAGATAATAAAAGAGGTTTTTGGCGCCAGAAGATACCACTTCGGGGCAGAGCCCAGGTCAATGTTCACTCTGAGGTTCCCTTCCCAAGGCGTAGGGAGGCTCTTGCACCTGCACAGCCAGCCTGTTAGAGCTTAGCCTTCCCCAGACTGTCAGGAGTTACTCATGGTTCTTAACACCCTGGGGCTTAAGAATTTCAACAGGAAGAGTTTTGGGTTTTGTTAAATTGTGTGTCATGCAGTTTTTGGATTATGGAGTACAGCATAAATCAGTCATCCGACTGTTTCAGTGGAGTTCTTAGGAAGCCTGTTCTCAGAACATTCACGTTGTAAGCTTGGTTCGTTGACCTCCTTTAGGCCTAGGCCTGATTTCAACCCTACTGATAAAAAGTTCAACAGCAAAGGGATAATAGAAATGTGGTGTCAGGACCAATTCTGCTAGTAAGGAAAAGCGATTCCAAAGGTAACAGCAATGACAGTGTATCTGTTAAGATGAGATTGATGCCCTCCTAAGTGAATGGTAACATAAATGAAACAATTGTCCAGCTCAAACCCTCCTTTGAGGGGAAAATCACCTTACCAAGGAGTTTCACTAGGACAGTGCTAGGAGTCTGCCCTGAAACTCTAAAATTGCGGTGACTTACAGACAGCCCTAAGTCAGAAAGCAGCAACTTCATAATCGTGGGACTCCAAGAGGTTAATTTCCACCGAGGAACAAATGCCATTGTTAATTAGGTTCTTGATGTGCCAGCCTACACCTTTTCACCAAAGTTACTAAACCAACAAGGGTTGATACTTACCCAAGCAGTAAGTTTGTTTTGCCTTGGTAAATAAAGACATTGAGTTGGACAGTGGAAAACACTACGGCCCTCCTGCTTCTGGGACAGAGATGGGATTTGGAATCTGTGCTGCTGTGTGCCACAGGGATTTGCTAGCTAAGGTATGCGTTAGACCAGGGAGGACGCAGGGAGGGGAAGGGCTGTGCCTCTCCTGAAGACACAGTGTCCAAGACACAGCTCCTGGGATGGTCTCCCAGGCTGACAAGGCTTTCAGCACACGGGCAGTACAAGGTGTAGAGAAGTTATCACGGCATTGTATTCATAGCAAAACAAAAATCCCGACTTCAGAAGGGTCAGAATGCCACTAGTCATGCTCCTAAGCATCAATAACAGCTTTAAAATTAATTAAATCCACAGCTGGCCAAAGCATGAGAACTCGATGGTTTCATTTCAGGAGCACGAGTATGAAATCTGGCAAAGGAACACACTGTTGCCTACACCTAGTCCCCCATAAGCT
This sequence comes from Buceros rhinoceros silvestris, assembly GCF_000710305.1. Classification (NCBI taxonomy): domain Eukaryota; kingdom Metazoa; phylum Chordata; class Aves; order Bucerotiformes; family Bucerotidae; genus Buceros; species Buceros rhinoceros. The sequence goes on from NW_010424360.1 coordinate 40,580, forward strand.
GGTATCGTTACAGAACAGCAGCAGTCTCATCTGCCCTTTTGTGCCAGCGAAAACATTGGGGAGCTGATCTGCATTTTTTCCCCCTATTTAAATTTGGTTCAGCTTCCCAGTCTAACTCTGCATACAAATGCTTGTGCTGACATGGGTGAAAAACAGCACCCCAAGGGCTGGGTGAAACTATTCCTTTCATTCGGGCTGGCTGGGAAAACCATGGCCTCAGTGCAGCTAATCCTGGCACCCTAAAGCTGCCCTCTTCCCCGCTTCCTCCTCAGACCGGGAGGTTGTAGTTGGATGCTGAGGAAACACAAGCACTAGTCAATCTATCAGAGTTCGCAGCACAAACAAAGCCTCGTCTCGAAAAAGAGGCAAGCTGAGCGACAGGGACAACTAACCGTCGTGCATTAAACCCCAGCCAGACCCGGACTGCCATGGGGCATGCTCCCGGCCTGAAAACCGCCAGGTCTCGCCCGGGTCTGCCCCGGGAAGGTGCCCCCGTGCCCGCGGGCTGCAGCTCTGTGGCCTGGCACCGGCGGATCAACCAGCCCAGCAGCACGGCTCAGGCTGCTGCCCTTGCCTCCAGTCAGCGTGTCGACAGAGCCTCTTAGCCAAAGCAGCTATAAAAAAGCAGCTCTTACTCTGCGGATTGAGCTCCCCACAAGTTTTAGCCCTAAGGTCCCGAACTTCACATTTCGTGTGGAAAGAGAGGAGGGCGTTACACGTGCTAGCGCAGGAGCAGATCCTCCGTAAGGTGAAGGGCGGACAACGAGAACAGGATGTTTCCCGGACTGCTTCTAAGACAGGCAGTGCCCCGGCATCTTCCAGACGGCGGGT
>NW_010424361.1:0-236 GCF_000710305.1 Buceros rhinoceros silvestris
GGGAACCGGGGGCACACAGTGGCTCTCACGAGCGTGCAGCGATACTGATGCAGTTCTGGCTGAGAGCTTTGCAGCCCCAATGCCACCAGCGCAAAGCCAGTGGCGTGGCTGAAGCGGGGGGTGGCACAGGAGACCCCTGCCACAGCCTCCAGTTCAGCCCCATGCCTGTCCCAGAGCCCCCTGCCCACCACGACCCCCCGGATGGCTACGACGATGCTGCGGCTGTGATGGAAGAG
>NW_010424361.1:564-853 GCF_000710305.1 Buceros rhinoceros silvestris
CAAGACCCCAGGTGGGGTCAGGCAGGGGGGCACTGTCTTTGTTGTCCCCTAAGGTGGGAGCTCTCACCACCCAGGCCCCCCAGGAGCCAGAGGGGACCCCCTGGCACAGCTCCCGGGGGACACAGACCCCCTGGCACAGCTCCCGAGGGACACAGACTACGACGATGTCGGCAGCAGCACGCTGGGGACATCGCTGTGAGGATGCCGGGGTGGCCCTGGCCATGGAGTTCACCTCTCGGTGCCCAGGACCAGCACAGCAGCCAAGCAGCTCCCGTGTCCCTGCGCCAGC
>NW_010424361.1:1119-1373 GCF_000710305.1 Buceros rhinoceros silvestris
GTGGGGCAGGAGCAGGACCCCCAAACATGTGCCCAGGTGTGATGGGGCCAGCAGGGAGGACAGGGCTGAGCCCAGGGGGGTTCCTGTGGCCCCTGCTCTGCCCTGACCCCCAGCAGATGCCCGCAGCACCTCCTGCCCGGTGCTAGCTCCCCACCCGTGGGGTGGGCGCAGAGCCAGGGGAGCTCCCCCCAACTGCAGCAGCACCAAGAACGGGGCTGGACGTGGCTGCGGTGGGTGCAAAAGGGCCCCCGAAA
>NW_010424362.1:0-220 GCF_000710305.1 Buceros rhinoceros silvestris
GGTGTGGATGTACAAACAGACGCACCAACACCCAGCCCCGCAAACCCTGCAACCCCGCAACCCCGGCTCTGCCCCGGCTCCTGATGCGCCCATTTCCCGCAGCAGCGCGGCTGGGGGTGGGAGCAGCCTCGCTCCCCCCGGCACAGCCCCCCTCACCCCCAGCCCTCGCGTGGGACTCACGGCAGGGCCCCCCAGCGGCCATTCCCCCCCCGCCCTCCAG
>NW_010424362.1:533-2675 GCF_000710305.1 Buceros rhinoceros silvestris
GACCAAACTGGATTTGCGTATGAACCACCGCCCTGCCCGCCCGGGCTGTGTATATATAGATATATAGGGATATATACGGATTTGCGAACTATCTGTGTGTCCCACGTCGAGCTGTCTGCGTCCCTATAGAGACGTCAACGCACACACACGCATATTCCATATTGAACTTTATTCATACCAAAATATCGCCTGTCTGTGCTCCCTTCGACAGAGATTTGCTGGGAAATGACGTCTCCATACATTCGCCCGTGCGCGGCTGCTCAGCCCTGTTTTCTCCTGGCCGGCGAGCAGGGGGCTCCGGCTCCTCTCCGAAGCCCCTCACCCGACCGGGACCGGTGTAGTGCGCTGCTCGAAGCTGTGTTTTCTCCACAAGCCCCTCTGGTAACCCCCGCGGCTGGAGCACCCCGCCGGACAGGGACAGTCCCTGGCAGCCCCTTCCCTCCCCTCCTCCCGTCTGGCAGGGAGCAGGGCTCAGCCTATAGGTAAAATGGCTCTGGCTTGATGTGGAAAGGAAAAACTGCCCAGGATCTCCCTGCTGCTGGCGAAGGGAAGCTCCGGGCTGGCTGCGGGCAGGATTTTTTGTGGACCCCCGCACTGTCACGGGCTGCAGTATCCCCGACCCGGCCACTTTCCGTCCGTCGCGATGCGAACTCTTCCCCCTCCCCTCTGCCCAAACAAAGAGGAATTTGGTGTTTGTGTTGGCCGGCAGACCTTTACTCACAGGAAACTCTTGCCTGTGGAAAACGAGGGTGAAATGTGGAGGTTTAGTGCAGCCAGATCTGGAAAAACGGGGTGTTTTCTGGCCGCAGCCTTCACGGGGGGTGCGTGCCCATGGGGAGGGGGATAACCCTGGCAGGGGTCCTGCCCCGGCACAGCCGAGGCTGGCAGCAGGATGATCCCTCCCGGCAGCCGGCCAGAAGGTAAAAAGTAAATCAGGTGATATCTGTTTCTAAAGAGAAGGCGATGGTGGAGTTATTTTAAATTTTTTTCTGCACGCATACTCAGGAATGCGCTTCCTCCTCCTCCTCCTCCTCCTCCTCCTCCTCTGGGATTGTTGCTAAATCGGGATCATTTGTGGTTGATTGTACATCCTCCTCCTCCTCCTCCTCCTCCTCCTCTGGGATTGTTGCTAAATCGGGATCATTTGTGGTTGATTGTACATATAGTTTAACAAATTAATATTATCAAATTACTCAGATTTTGCCATTCCAACCACAAAAAAAGAAAAAGAAAAAAAAAGCAGAAGAAGACTAAAAGCAACTTTTCATGTGGGAGACAGACGAAGCTTGAAAGGGAGCAGCGTGCGCTGCAGCTTCCCTTCCCCCAGAAAGGTTTCCGAGGTAACTGTTTCCCCAAAATTAGCCTCCTGAGCAGAGAGTTAAAATCCCCCGGTCCAGCCTCCGCGGCTCCACTCACTTCGCTCAAGTAGCTTCAGGTTTAGAAATAGAGGGGACGGGACAATGGAGCTGCGGGCTGGGTAAGGGGCTGGGGCTTTTATTTTCCTTTTTTCCCCCCTTGGAGAGAGCAATCTGCAGCTCGGCTTTTGGGAAAACATCGCCTGGTTTGTAAGGCAGGAGCGAGCTACCAAATGCCGAAGAAATCTTGGGATATAAAGTTTGAAATAAAGTCAAACAGCGCAAAGGCATGCTAAAGAATTTCCTTTTTTCCCCCTCCTTTTTCCCTCTTCTTCTTTTTTTTAAGGAAAGAGTTTGGAAGAAAAAAAGATGAGAAGTGAATAAAGAACGTGTGTGAGTAAAAAGGAATATAAATATCTTTGCATTGCTTTTATTTGCCGATGTTACTGTTGATACCGCGCTCCGGCCCGTCCTCATTCCAGATCATAAATACAGTAATTGGCAATTAATAAGCTTCCCACTCCGGGCCGAGGGATGGATTGTGGCGGAGTCAATCGTTTTGAACAACTCGCTTTGAGTAATATCTTTCACGCTTTATTAAATATATACGTACACACACCCACCCCGCGCAGATTTGGGAAGGCGCAGCAACCTCGGTTAAAAATAATAGGAATATTCATTAAAAAAGCTTAACCGCGGAAACAAAGCGGAGGGACCCGCGCTGCCGTCACCTCGAAAACACGGCGTCATTTGTATTTATTTATTTTATTTTTTTTTTTAAGAAAAA
>NW_010424363.1:0-5574 GCF_000710305.1 Buceros rhinoceros silvestris
TCTACCTCTTTTCTTTCCAAAGAGATTGATCTCATGCACACTTATTCTATGAGCTCTTTGAACTTCAGATTTTAATTTCATCTTTCACTGGAGAATTTATTATATCCAGTTATTGTCAAATCAATAATTAGTTTTATTTCTTTCTGGTGAGAATCACTTAAATTGATATTTTTATTTTAAAATAAACTATAAATCAAAAAGAAAATCTGCCTCCAAGCTAGGACAAAAAGAGAGCATCCAAAATAAGGTTAATGACAGGTTCATAATGAAAGCCCCTCTCTCTATTGAGAAATAAACACTTGTGAGGATTCTCACTGTGTTTTACAGTCTCAACGGCTGTCAGGTCTCCCTTGATTGACCCTGAATAAAATCTAACTGGGGGTGACAAAAAAATATGTCCATCAACTTTGCTCATGCATTACAACATAAAAATTGACTGGAGTCATTGACTACAGGTAGCAATGAGCAAAACTACACAAGATAAATACTCTGGTTTGTGGATTCTCATTCACTCCACTTTCATCTGCTGCCTTGATTTTTGGATTGGGCATTCATGGATAAAAAGCTGGTGATCTGAAAAAATCGTGTGTCTTTTAAAAGACAGTATCGTGTTATGTTACTCCCTTCACAGAAATTTATGTTACATGGCGTTAGACCATGGGCTAAGCTTAATGTAACATGATGCATTAAAAACTGCACATCATGATTGTAATGTGTGTCAGAACAATGAATTGTTATATCACATATCTCTTCATTTGTAGGTAGGGCACCCATGGAAATCATTCGCAAAGGGATATATTCTCCTTTTGATGCATGCACATAAATCCCTTTTTCTATTACTACTTCCAGCTCTTCACCTAATGGTTGGTCTGAACTAGGAAAAACTGCTTTTAAAAAAGCCTCAAGTTAGCTAAAAAGGTTTGAATTGTAGCTTAGCATTTATTATAGGCACAGTTTAACCCTCAAAACTGTATGAGAGGGCTGTTTTGTAATCTCCACTTCCCAGTAGCGTAATATTTGAGGAATCACCACTGCTGCCTTCTCTACCCAGGGTAAATTGTACTGTCACTATAATTTTGCTGAAGATGAGTAGGTTTCTTTCTGATTTTATACTATGACGCCCTAGTGGGCTACTTTCTTTTCACAGAAGCATAGATGAAATCACAATCCATCCCAGTGGTGATTGGAGAGGGGACAAAGGCAGAATTGGGACCAGACTGCCCCCAACTCTTTTCAGTTTCTGCCTGGTGTCTCTTTCCTCCTTTACTTAACTTCCTAACGTAACAAAGCCTCTGCTGTAACAAAACACAGCTCCCACTTGATTCACCATGTTCAGTAGGTACCTTGTCCCATCTCAAGGCCTGTGCTATTCACCTGTATTTGTGGCATTGAACAACTCTCCAAGCATTTTGGGGGGAATATAGAAGATCATTTTGACCAGTGATGTTCACCTGATAAAAAAGTGGGTCAAGAGATCTACATGGCAAGGAATACCGATACTATGATGTATGCTCACAACCAGGGGAATTAATTCTTGTGAATGTGTGTATCTTGTGAACCTAGGCACTTAAATGGTGCCTAGGTTTGTGCTGGCCAGCTGTACAGAGGTTAATTTTATCTACTGAACATATAAAAATAATTAACTAATTTTTATTCAGAATCTAATCTTATTTACGTAATACTCTTTAGGGAGGATGAATGAAATTTTACTTTCCCTAACAACACCACCACCACAAAAAACCTGAAAACAAAAACAAAAAAAATGTTTGACTAAAACATTTTGTTTTATCATGAATGAAAAAGAAATTGTATTCAAACTGCACAGATGGTTTTGATGGATAAACAAAATAGTATAAAAGCTCGCTGAGCATTTACTTACTAAGGCAATGGTCTTAGTCCTCAGCTGAAGCAAATGTACTTTTGGCATGGCTATGTCCATGGGCTTTTCAGGCTGTCTAAACCAACTGGTAATGGACAAGATGATGGAAATTGCCACTGGGGTTTAGCGGACTTCAGAGGAGACTGCACGTCCTTTTGCAAGGTGTGCTCTGCCTCAGCAGCATAGGTGGAACTGGCCTAATACTTCTACCTTGAACTATATCAGCTGACAAATGTGTTGGCTCTACCATCTAAATGAACTAGTGGTATAACACAAAACAGCTCTGCTGCAACAGTCCTGCTATTTTAGAAACTCTTTTGCTAAAGCCAAGGAAATTAATTTAGAAGGGAGGAAGATATTTAATGAGAATACAGAATTAAGGAGGCTGGCTATTTGCACAGCATATGTTTCTTTAGTTCACAGCACAGTATGTTTCTTTAGTTCTTTAGTTGAGAGACATCTTAAGTGGGAATTGCTAGTATCAGAGGGACTTGCGGCATACTGCAATGCTTTTGAGTCTGTCTGCTCTTATGTGACAAAGCATGGGTGTGGCATTAAGCTGGTCTTGCTGGCAGAGAATGTTACGAGTTGCAGGAAGTGATTCGCAGCCTGGTGTCCTCCCTTGCATGGGAACTGAGTGCACTGTGAACATTTCAGTTTAAACACCTATTACATAGTTGTTTATGTGTGCAGGTTGCAGGTTGATTATCTGTTTTCTGCCCTTTGTTCTTACGTGGAACATGAACGAGCTGTAATCACTACGTGTGCCCTTATCCAGAAAAAATAAACAAGACTTACCTGGACTTTTTTAGACAGAAGGCATAGTCCATTAGCAATGACAATTACACTCGCTCCAGTAAATTTGTGCAAACCATGTAACAAACTGCCATAGAAATATTCCTCATGTGGAGCCAAATTTCATTTGAGATTAGCAGATGACACTGGTCAGAGTAGAGGAAGTTATATTCACAGCAGCCGCATGTGAGATGCTGGGAAGGAGCAATACAGGAGAATATGTAATGATACATGTCAGGGTCTCACATACAGAATGACTTGCTCCATATATCAGCGCAGCTAGAGGAATCAGCAAGTTATGTTCTGGCACCTGCCTCTATGCAACAGTGTGCACGCAATGGCTTAGGGCTTCTAGATCTTATGAAAAACCTCCAACCAGATGCAACACAAGCAGAATGCTGCCAAATTCATTGAAGAATCCTCAGTTTCTGTACCACCCAAAACGTACAACAGGATTCACAATCTCCATAATGGAGTGTAGTCAACTCCGGTGTAACATCACTAAATCACATGGAAACCTACCTATGACTGACTAGTCTAGAAATTGTTTCAAAGGAGTTCTGGAAAAAAATAAACAAAATTCTTTAATTAGAAAAGGATTGTCTGTCCTGAAAAGCATTATACATATTTTTTTGGATATCCAGACCCCTTTTAAAGTGTTAATTTATAATTTTCATGTACTAATACGAACAGGTATTAACAATAAAGTAGATTAAATTTTTAGACACATTTTACAATATACTTCAGCATCCACCAATAACACTTTTTTCAAGTTATCATTGCATATGCTTAAATATAAATGCAGACTTAGCCTAAGTTCATCTGTTTGGTTTTCTGAATTAGCTGTAAGAAAATAATTGCATTCTAATTCTAAAATTCAGTAGCTGAGCCTGAACACTGTCAGTGATGCCAGTTACTGCTTCAGGGCTGGAAATAAAGCATTTGTAGTACTTGGAAACATGAGTTACTTTTCTTAATACTGCTGCTTCCAGGTAATTTTTATTTTCATACTGTTATCTGTTGTTGGCTGCCTCACTTATGGAGCAACTATATCAAATACAGAAATGACAGCGAAATCTATACTTTTTAAAAAAAAAAGTTACATGTAGGTTCATGGTGGTAATGCAGTTCTCCTTGCAGCAGTCTGTATTTTCAAAACATACGCAGCGTAATCATACTGCCTTGTCATTGTTTAGAGAACAGCTTCAGCCCCAGCATGGCTTGTTACAGTTTTCTAAAGCCAGATTAACAAGATCTGAGTTTCTGTCCAAGTGAGGGGCTGCATTTTCTCTTCTGCCTTTCAGAATGCTGCTCTCCTTCCTCCTGTTTCATGGGTAATGGCAGGTTTGTCTATCAAATACATCAGTCTCCGGGTCATAGCTGTTCATGTGGTTATGCAGGCTGTTGATTTTGAGACCTGCATCTCCCTGCAGAGACAACCTGCCAAGCCAAGGCTGTGTTTGGCCCAGCTTGCAGGTCCCCAAGGAGGCTTGCTGGTCTCTGTAACAGGGGTCATGTTCAACTCCTCTCCTCAGCTCTGTAGACTTAAGCGATATTGGCCTTCACTGTGCCATATCTCAATGGGGCCTGATGCTGCTAGCTGCACTCCCACGGCTGCTAATGACTTGTAACTGGCACATCACCAAGAGCAACATGATCACCTCCCTCACGGCCAGCTTTTCTCAAGAAATACCCGTCACTGATAGTGGTGAGTCAGGACAAGCAACAAACACAGGACAAAAGGATGTGGGGGAAAAAGGTCCTTTGCAGATCTTCCTAAATTCTACACTGAAACTACACTTATCTTTCTCATTCATACACTGAAACTAATTTTTTTCTTTCTTATTGATTTAAATGCTCATTCAGGGGAAGTTCTTTCAAATACAGACCAAGAGCGGTATTTTTTTCAAGGATTTGACCCCTTGAATGATTAACCTCATCAAGTATGACCATGAAGGAAAACACCTGTTGAACCATCAGTTGGTTATAACTCCAGGACTGAGCTGCCACTGCTGTTGCCTCTTCATGTTTCTACCAATCACCTAATACTAAGGGGACAGATTCTTTCAGAGACCCTTTGCAGAATGATGACAGCACTAAGCTGTAGTCACAATTAAGGCTTTATTTTCTTACAGGGATTTATGATTAGCATAGCACAGAATTTATTATTAGAATGAGAGAAGATTTCTACAAGCAGAATCAGTATAGTACAATTTATAAGTAGCGTAATAGAGAATTTTATAGCACAACTTAACTTACAATTTCTGATCACCTGGACCCTCTGCAGATCTGTGTCAGATCTTAATACGTGGTTTGCTGTATCAATCATAGTCTAGACTCAAGCCATATAAAAGAGTACAAGTTGCTCCCTCAGCCCTTGGAGAAAGCAGAAGACAATGGAGGTGTCCCTGGCCACTGCGGGGGTCCCGGTCTCACTGTCCAGCAGCAGTTCTGGTCCCAGGTCCCCCTTAGGACTTGCGGCTGTGTGGCTCTACGGACGGTGCTCTGGCTGCTGTAATGCTTCCCCGTTCTGTTGTCAACAGCACCAGTTCAGCCAGGAGCCTGGGACCTTCAAGGCTGGCAAGAGAGGGAGTAATCGGCCTGGTGCCCAGGAACCTTGAGGCTGGTAGGGTGGGGAAGAAGATAATCTGTTTGATTTGTCTGCTCGGTGCACAGGGTCTTGACGGCCTGATAATGAGGGGAAAGGGAAGGAATATCAGGAGCAGGGGGTACCGGTCACATCTCGTCCCCTGATACCGTCACGGCACCAGTCACACTACCTCAGAATAGCTCCTGTTACTGCATTAGAGGGTGGGTTTGCACTTTCTTTTGCGTATGAGCTGGTAAACAAACCGCTGCATGCCCCTTGTCGGCTCCCTGGTCGCTGTGGGGACGGCACC
>NW_010424364.1:0-6495 GCF_000710305.1 Buceros rhinoceros silvestris
GGGGGGAGCTTAATAATGGTGAAATATTAAAAAGTTAGTACAAGTCTCAGTCTTCTCTCAGAAATAGAAAATAGTAACCAAGTGACAGCAGAAAACTGAAAATGCTCTTCTTTCTTACCCTGACAAAAATTTCCATGAGCTATATTGGTCATGAGCTGTCTGAGAATATTATCGACAATGGGTTTGTTCTTCACTCATATTTGTTCATACTTGTGTGGTTTACAAAGACAAATTGACAGAAATTAGCTTATCTTAAACTAAGGGGCTGAAGTTGTGAGCAATTTCTGATTAAAATCAGTGTTCTGGCCCTTCCTGAAGGTCCTGCTTTGCAAAGTCTCTCATTCAGGTGTCATTCTGTGTTTCGTTACAGTTAGCATTGTCTGTTCCAACTTCTAAAGTGTTTTTTGTGAATGTGCCTGAGACTCGCCTCTACCCTAGGAGTATTTTACTGCTCAGCACCAACTTACAAGTAAATCATGGCACAAAGAAATTCAGTTGTTTGCCCAAGCTCGATTTCAAGTTAACGAAGGAGCTGGGAAAGTACCCAGAACTCTGGATTCCTTCTACACCCTTCGTTTAGGTCTGTTATCAACAATGTCGTGATTTAAAAAAGGGGAGAGGAAACTGTAGGCCAAATTGAACTGCAACGTAAATGGGTAAAATGAATTTGCATAGTTTGATGCACTGAGGGAACTGATGGTTCAATGACCAAACCCTTAAAATTGGAGAGGATGTGTTAGGGAGAAGTCGATCCCAATTGTTGTTCTTTCCGGTACAGTATATGGATGGAAAATCTGTAGTCCCATGAATGAAAGCCTGCTCTGGCACCCTCCCCAGCTCGGGGTGGGGTGGAACAAAAGGAAACTCCGCATTTTATATGTTCGGAGAGCCACTACAAAGGCAGAAAAATATTTTGACTCTGACTAAGTAAGGTCTCTGCGCAGCTCAAATGATCTCCCAGGAATTATGAGCTATGCTGGCAAAATCTGGGAACAACCCTGAGAGGGTCATTGGTCCTTTTTCAGGCTAATAATTTCCAAATTATCGCATTAACCTTTTTACCTTTATTTAAAGGTCAGCAGAGGTAACATGTTTGAGAAGATCTCCTATAAAAACACCGCTTTTTAAATGGCTCGCGGTCCTCTCCTTAACGTGGAGTACTAATTGGAAACATCTAGCCAGAGTTTGGCCAAAACCCCGCTTCATGTTCTCAACTCTCTGTTCTTATTCCTTTCAGTTTTAAAGCTATTCTGGACAAGGTTCTGCACTGTGTAAAATCAAAACTCGGTGAGATTAAAAAGAACAGGCTCTAGGTGTACAGATTAACCTTTCATTAATATTAAAGTTACAGCTAGCAAAGAACTATAACCTAACAGGTTGTGACAGGCAGTGAAAGTCCTTATCCTGAACTGCCTGACCCTTTGGGGCCCTCTTTGAAGGGGCTAAATTTTAAAGAAATCTGCTATGTATCTGCTTTGGAAACATTTCTCTGTGGTCCAGTTCTGGAAATAGGCTGTTGGTTATGGATGGCTTTTCTGTCATCTTTTTTTTTTGTGCTGTTGACTGAGACACATAAATGGAGCTTTATCAGTTGCTTGTAATTTATAGCAGGTGAACGATTGCTCACCACACGTGTATGCGAAAGAGCAAACAAGAACATGACAAAGTTACTCAGTTATTCAAGATACCCATTAAGTGCTCAGCCAAGATCATCTTTTCTTGCCTTGTTTTTCCATCTTTTTCGTTTTTTTCTCAACGACAGTGTTGTGCTGGGCAAAGGACAGTGGAGTTCCTGAGCATTACACCCTCTGCTGCCGTTTCCTGCCAAGGAACAGCCCCTCCCTATCAAGTGCTGCAGCAACTTGGTCCCTCTAATACAGATGCAGCATTGCCCAGTGCTTAGAGCATAGCACAAGCTCGTTAGTTTATTCCCCCCCTCCTTATTAAATAGCTATCTCTGTTTTCCCATGATAAGTATCAGCTGCTTCTGGGGATGTTATGGAGTTTAAGAACCTGTGAAGGGATTCCCGAAGTTGTGAAGAAAGAAGGTAAATGTAAAACCTCAGTAAAAGTAGAATGATTCTTCATAAATTCTTTAATATCCCACATTCTTTGGGAACTGCTGCTCTGTTCTCATTTATTAGAAGTTAATAACACAAATAGTTTCACTGATTCTTTGCCTAAACTGTCACGCAGTCCTGTGATCCTGAAGGATGCTTTGATGGAATATATTGTTGTTTAACTTCGAAATCCACCCCACTGGTGACAACACCACCAGAATTCAGCTGTCTAGGGGAAGGCGTTTCTGAGCAGTCCGTGTGAGAATGGCAACACTCGCTTGATTACGGCAGCTTCGCCAGGAGGTCCTGCCTGGGACCCCGGCCTTACGCATAGGGAATCCCTTGTTTTTAAAGCTGGAGGATATTCTCTACACATACTATGACAGTAAAGGCAGGATGTTTGCTGCCCGCTGTTAGTTATTGTCTGGCAGCATTAAGTGGAAAATACTAATAGTGTTAAAAGGCTGAAAAATGATAATGTTTTAATAGGCTTTAACCTTTTGCAGTGAGAGACCCTTTGAATGCTTTGATTTCAAACAGCAAAGGCCAGTTTTTCCCCTATGGTGTTTTGTAAATTACCACAGCCATGGGCCCTTAATTACTTATTTATTACTCCCATTGCTAACAGGTTCTTACTCTATCATCCCATTTTAGATCTCAAAAAAACCTGATTCAATTTACCTTACGGTCACGACATCAGCGGCAGTGCTTGGTACCTATAAGGTTAAGGAAGGAATCCCGTTGCCTGAGCTGTTCTCTTGGGAACTGGGAAAACCTTTCTAATAACAGAACTGTGTGGTTGTCCACCAGCAGCCCGTAAACCCGGCGGGAAGAGGTTCAGAGAGAAGAGCAGGCTGGGTGGGGCAGGGGAGCAGATCTGAAACAGCGGGGAGGGACAAGGGACAAGGTGACACAGCAGAAATGGGAGTTCATGTTGTGCTTAATCAGGCAAGAGTTACAATTAGTGCATAATTTCTATGCTGGGGAAAATTTCTATGTAATTTCTATGATAGGGAAACAGGCAGAAGAGAGATTCCAGTGGGCTCTCCTCAAGGAGCAACACAAACCTAGGGGAGAAAAAGGAATCAAAAAGATTTGGGGAAGTTTCTAAATACACCATGAGCTCTTTTTCTTTCAGGCTAAGTTTTTCTTAGACGAGCCTTCTGCTTTCCATCTCCTTTTTCTCTCTGCTGACTAGCACTGTGGTATGCTCAGTAACGAACACGAGAAGGTCGCAGTTCCTTCCGTAACAGTGCAGAGAACGGCTGTTTGCCATTTCCCTCTAAGCTAATCCACAGCTCTGCTGTCTAGTCTTTCTTCAAATATTCTGTAGCTGATTTCCTGCAAGGAGACCTTACTGTATAACAGCGACTTGATTCCCAGAGATTGACATTATGATCTCTTGTGCATAACCTAGCCCTCAGAATTCCACACGTGGCTAAACGGCCTCTTGTAGAAAGACCTTGGTCTCGACCGAAGAGCCCTGTGTGATGGAGGCTTTGACGCGTTCTTTAGTAACCTGTCCTCACTGTTAAAAATTTCCATCTTGTTTCTAGTTTGAATATTGCTGACTTTCTAGCATTTGATCGTTATACCTTTGCTTTTTCTTTCCTTAGAGCAGTAATTCTGAAGGACTGATCAAATTCTTTCTGCCTTTTTTTTTTTCTGTGATAAACTGAACAGATCAGGTTCTTTCAGGGTTTTTATTAGGTGTATTTCCCTGAAGTTTTTCTCTTTAATTGTTGAAACTCCTCTTTAAACATGGGTGCCGGACGGGTTTCTTGCTCTTAGCTGCAGTAGAGAATATTCTAGCCCATGTATTAGAGCAGAACCAAATTTACTTTTAAGAGCAGACTGCTTCAAAAGGCCAAGCAGCAATAAATAAGCTGTTACTGTGAGTCTGGAGAAACTGAAATTTCCCTGTAATGTGGTGAAAGAGAAAAATGTTCAAACCTGTTTCTGTGAGTGACAGAATTATGTTGATAGCTTATTCAAACGCGTGGTAGAGTCCTCCTAACAGCTGTGTTACCTGCCATGGCCAGGCCCCAGCCTCAGCCCCGGGGAGATCATCAACCATTCAGATCTCCGTGGAAAATTCAAGGGTCACGTTCAGTCTAGACCGAAAGAAAACTGTTGGGAAACATAAGCGTCTGCAAACATATTTAAGCACTCTTATGAAGAGGACAGGGACCAATTATTTTGATTAGGCAATAAGACCAGAACAGAGGCTTAGGAAAAACTGTCTAAGAAGAGTTAGTCAGTGCAGGAAGGTTCCAAGGGAGGTGACCAGTCCCATCAGCTGAGATAGTCAGAGCTAAGCTTGACACCCATCTTTTGGGGATAGTTCAGGGATAGTGAGATCATCACCTCTGCTGTGAAGCAGAGTGATGGATTGGGGTGACCCAGCTGAGATCCCTTCCAAGCCTGATGATCTTGTGGTTCACAGTCTGCCAGTTCGGTGCTCAGCTTCTCAAGCAATTTCCCAGAAATAAAGCCTATTGCTATAGAGTGTGTTTGTCTGCACGCATACATATGCAACTCTAGGCACAGTCGCTGAGCTGCTTGGGGGCAGCTCCCTGGCCGCTGTTGTGCAGAGCTCTGCTGCTCTGTCTCTGCTCTTACCGGCTGTGCCTCAGAACTGAACCCGAGGTAACTCTCCAAGAACATCCTGTAATTTCTTGCACTTTCAAGATCCTGTGCGCTCACAAATCCTTCCACCTCCCTTGTACAGCAAGTGTCACAGGGAGGAGCGTGAAGCATAGGCGTTGGAGGAGGTATTTGAGACATTCAGCTTACCTCATTTTCTTAAATACCCCAGTTTTCCTGAACATCAGTGCGCATCCTCGTACTGACAGGCACTCAGAAGAGTGTGTTTGGAACTGAGTGACTTCATCAGAAGGCTTCTGTGCTACCGGCTTCAGGAGCGCACCTTTGACACGGAAGATCTGTGACAGCAGCTGTGAGCGTCCGGAAGATATCCTTCCCTGCTCAAGGACGTCGCTCGCCCGGAGCTGGCTGTGGAATATTGACCCAGGACCTCACTCCAGGAATTTTGGCAGTTCACCGCTTTGGTCGAAGGAAGGAAAGAGAGTCAATTTTAAGGAAGAAAGGAAAGAAAAAAGATACATTACTCTCTTGAAAGTAAAAATCAGGTGCCAGAGTTAATTTTCTATCGGATTCAGTTTTGAAGCCCTATTAATACTGAACTATTTCTGTGGCATCATTCACCAGCATCACAAATTCCTGGATTTTTAGAAGCTGAACTTCCAACAGCTGCTTTTTCAATAGATCCTTTGCAAGTCTGTCTTGATGTTATTCCACATGCCTGGGTGGAAGGTGGGTAACCACCTTTGGGTGTGATCATTCTTTGGCTGCACCTTTTAACAGTTCCTTCTAACCAAAGAGCACATTACCCACGGAATTTCTGTTCGTGACCAGCCCAGTAGTTGTTTGAGAGATGCATGTCCGCGTGCTGGTGTTTACAAGCACAAGGAGTAGAGATGGGTGGCTCGTGAGACACAGTTTCTAAAAAAGCTGATGGCCAGACCTTCCATTTGAAAACAGTTTTTCTGCTGATGTTTATGCTGCTTGGTTTATGTCTTTCAGCACGCAGGAAAGTGGGACTTGCCTAATACCTATAAATCCCTTACGCCAGTCTGTATAAGCTCATGGTGCAGAGAAATCTTTAGTCTTCATGAAATGCATTCAGATGGGCTAAATCACAGAGCTTGAGTTCAGGAATGGTGTGAAGACCAGCACCTTTGTACTCGGTAACATCCTAGTTACAAGATTTACGGATAACTTGAGCTCGCGGAGCTTTAAACTCCAGAATACTGCTTGAGTATGAGGGTACAGATGATGTCAAACTGGTTGATGCGCAGAGTACTTTGTGAGGAACAGGATCTAGCTGGTGATGTTCCTTTTGTTTATAATGCTTTTTAGGCTTCACCTTAAAGATATTTTCAATGCTGTGTGCGCCAGCCATCATGACTGTAAACCCCTTCATTCAGCCTGTCTCTAGGATGAAACCTCTCCCCTGGTTGCCTTGCAGACAGTATTTTTCTGTAGGATGTTGGGGCTTTATCTGCGCATAAAGCTCTTGACACAGGGAGTCTACCTACCGTGGGCAGCTTCTGAATCCTGAGCCTGTTCTGCTTCTTCCTCTTTTTAAAGCACATTGAGATTTGGCCAGAAGGAAAGACACACAGTTCTCTGACACAAGTTTTTGAACTGTTCTCCAGAGAAAAAAGTGTGATTTGAATGATTCGGGTGCAGATTGCAATGCACGGCGCAGGCTGGACGTGGGGTTATTGTGGTTCAGCTGGCGAAGGCCAACCAGAAGTTTCTCCGTATCTGTGTATCACCTCTGCATATCTGTACAAGCGAAGCCTCTCCTTTAAGCAGTACAGAAATGTTATTTATTCACCGTATCTTT
>NW_010424364.1:6593-12754 GCF_000710305.1 Buceros rhinoceros silvestris
CACTTTGACTCTTACAGGTGATTTTCTTTTGAAACAACTTGTTTGCCGATCCAAAAGCGTACGTAGTCCCCTACAGCTGAAATTCCTGGATGTCAGAACCTGTTGTGTACACATTTAACGTTACATCGCACCTTTAGCAGCATTTCCTGGTTCGCCTTGAGTAGCCAGTAGGATTTAGTGCTCTTACGTGGGTATTGCAATTTCAGGCAGTGCCAGGAAAAAACTGATAACTCCTCTTTAGCAGAGCTCGGCTTTTAAAAGTTAATAGGAGACACTTGAAAACTGGCAGCTTTTCAGTCTGAGAAGAAAGAATAGGACCAAGTATGATGTAATGAAAAGGGGAGAAAAATAGAAGGTCCCTCCTTTCGTTTGTCCTCCCCCATGCTCTCTTCACAAGCACAGAGTTGAAGGTGTGATGCTCAAGTGGCAGCAGCGGAAGGTCGCTAATGCTCTCAGGGATGTTTTCAAGTGTCTGGCAAGAAATACAGGTTTCCAAATGGGTGTGCAACAGTAGGAGAGGCAATAGAGGATACACGGGCATCTTCTTCGCTTATCTTTTTTTTTTTTTTGTCGTTTCCTGGATGTACAGGAGATAGTGTTTATGTGTGTGGCTGTATCTTAAAACAAAATTTAAAAATCCCTCTAGTCTGGAAATGAAAACCAGCAGCATTTAATATTGCTTAGTCACTGCTGGACTGCCTGAAAAATCACGGAAGTATCATAAAGTCCAATAGCAAAGGATTAGGAATATTAGTGGGAGAATTTCTGTAGGCTATAGAAGAGTTACTGTGGGGTTTTTACCGGGGTTTAGGAGCATTAATCTGTGGTTACATCTACCATTTACAGACGTGCTGGGATTCCTGTCAGAATGTGGCCGTACACTGATAATAAATCACAGCCGCGTGATTACTGAGACTTGTACTTTTGGCGAGGACGACAGAACCCCATTCAGAGGTTAAGGCCCTTACTTGTTTTTTTCCCCATCCGCTATCACCTTTTATTTTGGATATTTTCCAACACATTGGTACCTAACGTAAACAGCTGTACGCAAATGGGAAACCACGTAATTTTAAAAAATTATTATTCTGCTGCCATGATTGTGTCTAACGTGGTCCATGGTTAGCGTTACCTAACTGGATAATGGACTTAAACTGACTGGCATGACATCCATCACAACATTCCACCCAGCAGCAGATAGAATTTACAGTTTTCTGCAGCTTCTGTCATTCTTTCCCCTGCAGCCACAAGACCAGCATATCAGATTTCCCATCCAGTCCCTCCGCGAGGCTCTTCCCTTGATTGTTCAGAGTAGGCTTTCCTAGAGAACAGCTTTTAAAGCTTGGTCACTTTTTTACTACCTTACTGCTGTTCCTTGTACTAACACCTCCCTCTGCATCTGCGCTGTGAACAAGGTTATTGGGCAGAATGCTGGTTTGCAAATGTTCGTACTCCCCGAAGCCATGATTGGAGAAGGTTGCTGTAGGAATTTTCATCTGATGAAAGGTCAGTTGGGAAACGTGAGGTATGATGTTTGTTTTGCACAGACAGCTATAATTATCTTCACGTTTTTTAGCTCCATAGTTATTGAAAGCGGATTTAATGAAAGCAAAACTTTAATTCAAAACTTGCTAGGAGAAAATGCAGGCTGTTTTCATGAGTTCTCCAGCCAGAGTTGAGAGCTGAACCTCGTTCCTGCCTACATCCTACTTCTGCCCCTCTCAAGGTGTGAAGCTGCTTTCTGTGACCATGAGGCACCAGCCATCCGCTCACATGAAAACGCCAGCGCCCCGAAGTGTGGCTAAGTGACACTAAAGCAGTTGGAAGGTGTTCTTGACAGACGAACCAGGTTCCTGCCCATAGGGACACCGTCACTTTAACCCTGGGGCTATGTGTATATAATAAACGTGTATTTATATATCTCGACATCATTAGTGTCTCGCTCTTGAGTTCTATGTCAGATACTATGTCCAGGGGCCAAAAGGCAGTGCCGAGGGTGGAACAGAAGAACCAGATGGTAATTCTTGTTATACTCTCCCAGTACTTCCGTGATTAAATTCCAGCCATCAAAAAAAATCTTTCTGCTTCAAAAAAACCCAGTAATTTTCTCACTTTCCCAGTGAACATTCCTTGCTGCAGCGTAAGAAGGTCCCGTTCATCGCAGATGAGGTTGTGAGTGAAGGGTTCTGGATGAGGGAAGGAAAACAGCCCCTGACTCAACTGCAGGAGCCTGACCTAAGAGGGGGTTCTCTGCACCAGCTTTTGTCAAACAATCTATGCTGCTGCTAACACTTCTGCACTCGGATGGAATTTTACACTCTCAGTGGTGTGTAAAGTCAACGTAACTGGCCTCACTGTTCAGAGCGTAATTCCCTCTGGCTCCGTAGGTTGTCCTCTTTCCAGGAACCACGTGGACGTGAGGAGCAGTGTGTTGTGGTGGGAGCTTCAGAATAGCCAAGCAGGTTGACTTTAGTGTGGTTCGGGTTTTTTCTCTGGTACTGGTGTGCTTTTGTGCTCTGTCAGATATTGGCTGTTGCCCTGCTGCTGGCAGGAAGCCGTGAAAATCTGGCATAAACTCCACTTTGGGGGTTCTGTCTGATCTTAGAATAATGCGATGGTGTGTCCACACCTGACCCGGATCAAATTGTGGTATTGGGTCATCTGGCAGTACGTGACCTGGTGTTAGCACTCGTATACGCGTGATTTTGAATAACCTGGAGGTGAACCTGGTATGGTCTGACCACTACTGTTTGTTCTCTTGAAAACTCATCTGCAAGCTTATTTTTTGTGAGAAGAATCTTGCCTAAGATAAAATAGTAGCACTGTTACATTTTCTGAGCTAAAAAAAAAGCATTATTTAAACTGTCTATGGATAAGTAACACGGTCCTAACAATTATTAAGTACTTTAAACTCACCTTGTCCAGTTCATCAGCCTTTCTCTGCAGAGTGTGCTGTGGGCAGCTTTTTTTTAATGAAAAGTTTTATCTCTAAGTTAAGTCTATCTAAATCTCCGTTTGAGGAATCAGAACGGAACTAAAGTGGCAGGAGAGGTGATCTCTGGCACAACCTGTTGGTTTGGACTAGAACCTTTGGGAGAAATCAGGGGCTGGCTTCCTGCCAGCTGTCCCCTCTCTGCTCTGCTGCCCAGCTTCAGCCTTAAAGACCTTCATCCTGGATAAAGCCTAGGAATCTGTAAAGAAAGAAAGGATAAAGGATAATCGAAAGGATGTAAAAGGAGATTGGGCTTTTTAAATGGCCGTTCTTGAAAAGCCGCCTGCTCTGACTATCCTTCTTTGCCCTGATTTACTTGTTTGCCAACGTGTGGTCGCCGTCTCTGTTTACGTGGATGCTGCTTCGTGCCGTTGCTGTGCTCATATTCAAAGCACTCTCAAACCTCCTGTGGGAGCACGGGCAGCCTCAAAGAGGGTTTGGAGGTTAGAGAGTGGCGGCTGTTGGTTCATTTTTAAACTTGGTGTAAATTCTGCAAGTAAGAGCATCTTCCAAACTCTTTAAAGAGAATTTTAAACATATTTTTCTACTAAAAGTATTTTTGCATCTATTCTTGCTTTTCCAAGTTGGTTCTGAGTTTAATTCAAGCAGAATGCTTGCATGCTTTCATCTAAAAATACTTTGCTGACATTTTTTATCCATTAGACCCAAAGAGGCCGCGGTGCCTCCTCTCCCACCTCATCATACTGTTCTTCCTCAGAGGGCAGCAGCAATGCCAAGCTGTAAAGATCTCTTCCAGTGCCTGTATCTGGCCTCTTAGAAAAGTCACACGTAGTTTTGCTGGCAGTGTAAAAGCTGACTCTGGGGCTGTGATGTGGTTAAACATACTGACAAGTTGCTGAGCTGTCTAGTGATGGTGCTCGCAGTTGCTCTCTTGTGGTCGTTCAAACCGCTATAAACGCCACTGCTGTTGCAGTAGGGTTTCATGGAAACGTCTAATGATGTTCTGCAAAGGCAAACAATGGAAGTGGGGGCATCTGGTGAAGGACTGGGAGGCATGTACCCTAAGGAAGGAGAGCAACCACTAGGAATGAAAGATATTGATGTTTGCACTAGCTGTGATTTCCCGAGAACATTACACGTGGTTGCCCGGAGATCAGGGAACATGGAAAAGCGTACAGCAGGGAGAACACCACATGGAGGGGAACTGGTGTAAGTCTGATCCAGCACTTAGAGCAGAAAGGAGGCAGGACTGGAGCCGGGTTTGGAAGAGCAGCCAACAGAGAGCAGTTACTGTCACGTTGTAGGATGAATAGTACATAATGACTGGTAGGTTTGTGTTATAACAGAGTAAAGAAGCAGCCAATTCCACTGGTCAGCCTATAGCTCCTGTTTAGCCTGGCTGGTTTTCAGCAGGTACCTCGCTGCTGGGAAACTGGTAGTTGACAGATCATGCACAGGCAGAACCTGACACCAGCAAACTCCCGCAAGCTGCCCTCACAGCACCACTGCTGGCAGCCTATGATAGACTCCCAAGCCAATGTGAGGACCACTTACTGTCCACCTCAGATACTTATGGATATGACAGGCATTGCTGAGAAATCGCTGCTTCTGCTCAGAGAAGTTATGCTTTTGGAGAACATTCCTGTTCTCCTGCAATTCCAAGTCTGTCACAAACTCACGTGAGAATTCTGCTGGTGGCAGTTGTGCTTGGGGAGCTGGGGCCTTGGGGACTGGACAGGGACCAGGGAGGAGGGAGTGATTCTTTTGTTCTGTTATAACTAAGTTTTCAAATTATTCTGCAATTGCTATCACTGATGTCTTGAGACAATATTAATTTCACTGGACGTACTAATTTCCGTGCCGCTCTGCAAGGCCTGGCTGCCAAAGTTGTAACACTTCTTAATTTTAGTTTACATGAACTTGAGTCATCAGAAAAAGGTACCAGTAACTTAATGATTTCAGACCTTGAGATATCAAAGCCGAGCTGGTGCGGAGGGTAATTACAATACAGAAGTGCCTAAATATCTTGGGGTCTTGCCAGACCTTTTGGTGTTTCACTGATGAAGAGGCAGCATCAAAGATGTTTACCAGTTCTGTGTGTAAACTGGCATTTAAATGACTGGGGAAGCAAACCGTACCATCAGCAGCGGCAAAGGACAGCCTGGACGGTGCTGAGATGGAGGAGGGAAACCTTGCAGGAGCCCTTGCTGCGTCTGACCCGCGGCTGCGTTTCACGTGGCCCGGGTCTGTAGAATTAAGCAATCATAGTTGTGGTCTTGCTAAACATGTTCATGCACTTGGTTGGCTTTGTTATGACTTACTCTTTTTTTTTTTTTGTCACAGCATTGCAAAGTGCCTCACCCTAATTCAAACCACATGGACTGGGATCATGTCATACTTGGAAAGTAACCAATCAAACAAGACATGAGAGGGTGGGCAGGCCTCGCTTGTTTTAACAAACTTAAAGAAAACACTGCTAAGGGGCTATTCCAGAAAAACATGCTTACTGAAAGGCCTTGGAGCTGGTGTCTCGGCTCACGGATTGCACTGAGGCTTGGTTACCGCTGTTGATCTCCTGTAGGTACAACCAGCTTAAGGAAAGATGAGAATTACAGTGAGCTTCGTGTTAATTCGTTGTAGATCCCTGCTTTCTGGTTAAGAACGTACACAGGAGCACCATGGTCTTCACCCACCTTTTACAAATTATTCTGTCCCGTGGAGATGTTGCTGTTAATTCTGCTGATGCGCGTGGTCGTGTGGCTCATAAAAACGTGTGGGAATCCTCAGTGTGTCTCTGCCTAAGGTACAGGAGTAAATAGAAGTGTAAAGAAGGAATTTGGTGGCGGGGGTGTCAGAGGACTGATAGTGTGACCAGCAAACGTGGTGAGAAAGGAGACAGTCTAGTGTTTTCTTTGCCAGGTTTGAAACCGTTATTTCTAGAGCGTTATTTCTGATGCACGTCTCATGTTGGTTTCTGAGGTCACACCATTAGCCAACCCTCAAACCAGCTGTTCCAGCTTTTCTGAGCATTTGGTCTGGATTCGCTCTCGTATCAGCTTAGTCCTTATTACGAAATGAAACAATTTTCAAGATGCCATAAGTTCATTTGTATAAGACTCAGCAATTGGCTCACATTTACATATAGGTATATGTATTTATAGAACACACAGCTTCCTGCTGGAAACAACTAACCCCTGGGAGGGACAGGGCA
>NW_010424364.1:12870-31218 GCF_000710305.1 Buceros rhinoceros silvestris
GCAGGAGAAATAGATTCCAATACTTGTAGAATTTTAACTTTTACATTTTTAATGAAGTCCATCGAGTTTGATAACAGCATTATACAACTCCAGTAAAATGCATATGTGGTGTTGGTAGGAATTTAGACATGTTTCACCCAAGTTCTATCAAACAAGCAAACCACCATTGAGATTATAACATGAGGAGTATTTTTTCCTTCCAAATTACTGACTTTGAAGTGTGTTTTTGCAGTTCTTTTACTTCTAATACCAAGATTTTTAAATTCACCATCTTGTCTCTTTTTTTACCCCTCTCTGATTGCATCTCCTCTTACATGCTGGCTGTTTCATGGCTACTTTTTCACTATTTTGAGCTGTGTATCTGTTTCTACCATCTGTGTTCCTGTAGTTTTGTGGGTTTATTGTGTCCACTTGCGACATAGTAATTTTTACATCTTGCTTTATAGGAGTTATTTCCTGCAGAGAAGTAGCTATACCTCGATTTATATTGAAAACTTCTTGGTTTTAGCTCTAGCAAACACACCTTTTAGCCAGCAGCGTTTAATTCCTAGTCTAGTATTTCTGTAGTTAAGGCTTGAACAGATTAGAAAACGTATTTAGGTAGAATTTTCTCTTACTGGGATTTTAGACACAGATTTCTGTAAGATATAGGGCTGCTGGTAGCACTCCAATTCCCACTAGGGGACTTGAGCTTTCCAGCTCTCATGGTTCTTCGAGGTAATTGACCGAGCTTCAGAAAGAGTGGTCCTGCTCTAAAAGAGCTTTATGCATATCTTACGGTGCAGCGTTAAGCCTGTTTTGACTTCTTTAGGTGGGAGAATTCCACTGATGTTGCTGGTTTTCTGTCATCGTGAGCAAGATCAGAAGGAGGTCTGCTGCACTCTAAAGCTGTTGGGAACCCAAGACATGGCACTGCAGTGCTTCTTCACTGCTGCTGCCAAATTTTAATGGCGTTTCTTGGCAACTTGGTGAAACTGGATAACACTGAAGTTCCAAGAGGGACTTTGTAACAGCTTTAAATGCTGTTTATATTTGATATCTCCAGCAGACACCAGTTTCCTCAAAGAAACATTTTTGGCCGAGCTTTTCTGTCCTCTTCAGACCTGATCACCAAAGGGCCCACGTGTTCAGGGCAGGAAGACAATAGCTCGGCGTGAGAAGTTGCAGCCCTTCTGCAAAGTGTTAGCAGCTGCAAAAAGCAGCAGCCCGAGTACAATACCAACACAGAGAGCACATGGAAAACTGGAGATCTTGTTTCCTGGAGCCTGCTTGGGTTTTGTTTGTGCTGTTTTGTGACCAATAGAGATAGTTATTCAACATTACTCAGTCCAACAGAATGTGCATTAGAAAGATCTCGAGACTTTTACTTGGTGAGTATTTGTTCCTCTTTCCCATATGCTCCGAAAGGCTCTGTCGGCAGGTTATATTTCTAGCTAAAAAGCAAATTATTCACTAAGTATCAGCCACAGACATGCCCCTTGATAACTGCTCTAACTCCACTGAGTGCAGCGGGTAGAATGATCCAACAGGAGAATTGAAGAATTCTTGGGCATCTCATTTTGCAATAAACTTGCATTAAATATTGCTATATTCTGAAGGGACATAATGCTTTTTATGTCAAGCTCAAAGCAAAAGTATGTTTGACAATAAAAACTCCAAATACTTAATTTTGTTTTCCTGACACTCTCTCCCTTCCTTTAAAGATGCATCATTCAGCCAATTCACTATTTGCCTCTAAATCTCTTTCCAGAGTCAGCTATACAATTTTTAGTGATATACTCTGATTTTCAAATGGCAAGGTTCTATTTTTATTTATGTATGCGCTTGAGTGCGCAATTTCTATTGACTTACGTCAGAGCTTTGTCCATAGTGGTGATGGTGCACAACTATTTCAGCTCTGCTGCCATATATATTCACAGCAGCAAAGACCCACCTCTCTCTGGGTCGATACCTGCGTGCAGTTAGGCAAACATTCAGAAAATACTCAGCTTTACGTATAGCAGCTGATCTTAACAGGGAATTGGAGAAGATGAAGTACAGAGTTGTCCTCAGTTGTCTCCTAAGGAAAGGGTGGTTTGTTAGGATGAGGAGTGAAGAAGAAAATTTAAAATGTAGCCTTGAGGTCTTGCCTCTGCTTTATGTAGTTCAAACTACATAAACTGAAAATCCTTGCATTGCTTGAAACTCACTTGACAGTTCCCAGAGCATTTTTCACCAAACTGGAGTTTTGACAAGGTTATCTTTGCCAACATTTTATTTCCCTTGAATGTTGTATGATGTGTGTTTGGTTGCCACTGTCTGCCACAAAGGTGGTTCTGTTTCAGTGGCACCGTAGTCATTTGTAAGTGTTGGAATGAAACGCTCGGTATGAAAACCAGACTTTGACACCGGTCAGATTAGTCATCTGCTTGCTTGGGAATATGGTTATTGCCAGTTCGCGCTCACTCGCGGGAAATGCAAAGGCGTTTCATACGCCTCTGTGGTTCGTAATGTTTCAGCAATGTAAAGCGACAAGAGTGCTGGGTTTTGGCTGCGTTGAACTAGAATTGTTGTACCCGTGTTGATGAAGACAATCCAAGTTTTAGCTATTCTTATGCTGTCAGGCTTAAAGACAAAGGCATTTTCTTTACATACTCCCTAAGAGTTGTTTTTAATGTAGCCTCTAGAGAGCTTTGCACGTAACACACTCGTTTTCCTGCTAAAGGCAGCACCAGTGAGGAAACAGTGTGGTCTAAGCATTTATTTGAGTTGGCAGGGGGGTTATCAAGGCACGACAAGAAATCTTGCCTAATCTCCTTTGTTACGGCTGAATTGTTCTGTGACACCTGTAGATGAAGAGTTTAATTTTCAACCTTCCTAGCTTTAGCTGACAATCCCAACAGCTGGTGTTTCTGTGTCTGCTTTGGAACACGATAGTCCAAGAGGCCGGTTATCAGTGCCCTGTGTTGTACTTGTTCTATAGGCGCAGGAAGATTTTTTTTTTTTCCACCTCCAGAGATGTTTTCCAGTCCACTTTGCTGGATGGTACTTACCAAAGGAATGCGAGCCAAAAGATTTTTTGTTAAATGGTTTTTGTAGTCACAGCTTTCACGGGGATGTCTCTCCTACTTTGGTGTCTAGCATGGAACGGGGACAGCTCTGCTGCCCATGTTCCCCTATCACCCTGGATGGAGGAGTGAGAGCGCACTAGCCTTAGAGCTGGTTATTAATGGGTAGGTGCAGACACAAAGCTTGTAGATGAAGGTCTGTTATAGTCAACATTTCGCTGATAAACTGCCAGCAAGGTAGAGAAATCTTAAATTGTTTTTGCTGGGTGCTAATTTAAGAGCCTGCTTTCAGGCTGTGCTGGAGCCAGAAAATACAGTTACCAGAGCAAGCACAATCTCTGTCGCTTCTGTTTCCCAGCTGCTTCTCTTGGGATGCAAACGGCAATGCAGAATTTCCTTGGAAGGCTGAAATCTGAATCATGATTCGCCTTTCTGTGGTTTCAAATCTCCAAAGGCCTCAAGAATGAAATTCCTTTACTCCAGGCTATGCGTCCTCACCCCCTAAAATAAATCACCAAAATCATAAGTAAATCAAGGGGCATCTGTCTGTCACCAGGAGAGAACACCAAAACTTCTGAGAGGTGGCAAAAGCCATTCAATGGCTAGAAACAGCAATTGCTAAAAAACAAAAAAGCTTCAAGGGCTCCCTCTTGCCCTTGTACTCAAAAGCAGCCTATCCCTGGGCCACCTCTGGCTGTTGGTTGGCCCATTCCCATCATGCCTGGTCGGTTTTACTGCATATCAATGCAAGTGGGAGGTGATGGGAGTTACCTGTACAACACAGCCCTGGAGGTTTTAATCCCATCTGCACTCTTGTCTCTGTCTGTGGGTCTCTCTCTTGTAAAAGGTGACAAGAAAATGTTATAAAAAAAGGTAGAAAAGCCAATGTTATAAAAAGGTTCCGTTGGCTACGGCTCTCAGCGGAATGGAAATGCTATGCCAGCAAGGGGAGAAGGGTGTTGGAGTAGTTTGTCATCCCAAGCAAATGGTTATCCTTTGTCGAAAGGTGGTGTTTTATTTTTTGCTCTTCTGCTGTTATCTTCCATGACAGTTGCAGTCTGTCCCTTCACCCTCCTTTGTACTTTGGAGCTGATTTGACAGGTATGTTTTTTAACTGGTGCGATCTTAAAAGAGATTTCTTTTATGCAGGCTGGAGGGACGTGGACAGCGTCAGCAAGGACCTTTGTGTGGTGGTCTTTAGAGTGCCAAGGAAGTACTGAAAAATGGCACAGAAAAAAGACGTGTACGGGGAAGCCATTGAGCTTGGGAACTTCCTCTCTTGATGCCAGCACAACACAATGTGCTGGACCTCATTCCAAGAGCTAAAATGTAACTAAAAATTTACTTCTGGGCCCTTTCGATCCCTGGAAGGGTTTGGGTCCAGACAGTGCTGGTAGCTCCACCTTCCTTATAGGCTGAATTGAAGCTTGAAGATGTTGCATTAGAATCTAGACTCAAGCTTAGTCACTGGAGTGTCTCTCTTTGTGTGTGTCCTTGTCACACCCTCCTTCAAATGGCAAAATCTTGCTGAGCTATGTCGTGTGTGTAGATCTTCTCCCTCTGGATTTGCCGCAGAGCAGAAATGCTCACGTGTCTCAATGTTATTGTTGCCTGGTGCTATGAACTTCCTTGGCCCACCTGGCAGCCTCTCAGCCTTTAACTTTAGCGTTTGATTTTCACAGTGTGTTTTGGATAAAGCAGAAAGAAGTGAAAGAATGTTCGGAGATGTTGAAGCTCTGCTGAGGTGCTTGTGTGCCTGATTAATTATTGCTGAATTATAAACCCTCAGGATCATACTTTTCACCAGTGAGAAGAAAACGTTCCTCAGACTGCCAAGAAATATCAGATTTTCCATCCCATCTGTTTTCTGATTAAACGGCTACACCATGAGCTTGAAAGAGCTGTTCAGCTGCACTTGGGCTGGTTTGCCCTTTGTTTATCCCTGCAGTGCCATGCCAAACAGAGCCTCTACTTCTCTCGCCTCCCCTCAGCAGAGGAGGGTTTGGTACCTGGGGTAGGTACAGCTGCAGTGACATGCTTGCTTTTGCGTCTCAGGGTGTTCCCGTGTCTGCTGCAGGGGAAGGGGACAGAAATACAATGACTCTCACACTATGTAGCTAGGCAAAAGAACAATGAAATTCTTCCTTTTTTCTTTTCTTTCTTTTCCCCCCACTTAAAGATAGAACAGCACTGTTTGGAATACTTTAGAAATGGCTGAGATGGCTAAACTAGACAGTAGTTCCTCTGTTCTTAATTTCAGAGGTCTTTTCAGAAGCAAAGAAACTCAGCCCCTGGCATCATAGTTCACAAACATCCTGAGGATTTTTTTGGATGCATTTGTGGTTTATGGAGCGCCATTTTGGAGCCACAAGTAAGAGATGGGCAGAATTACCATTAGCTGCGTGAAAAATAGACAGTGGTTTGGGGTTTGGTCTCTGGCGACCTGCTACGCATGATTGGTACTGTGGAGTGAGGTCTAATGTTCAGGTTTGGTCCTAGGGGTCTTTTTCATATCACGAGTGAAAAGAACACGCGGTTTGGAGAGTGGGTGACCTCCTGGGCAGCATCTCGGCCTGCTGCAGTTGAAGGATGACTTCCAGGCAGCTGCCTGGCTTAACGCTGCTTCTGAATCTGGTGGGTGCTGGAATCAGTGTTGGTGTGTCATGGGTGAGGTGACTCGCTCTGAGATCTGGAGCAGAGGCAGGTACATTAGCTGAAGATGATAAAAGGGGAGGAAGGGATAGAGCCCACTGAGGCATTAACCACTAAAACAGAGTGGATGAACATAGCCGTCTGTGAGCAACAAGGAAAATACTTAATACGTGCGTGGACTTGAATCTTACAAGTTGATTCACAGTTCTTCATTTAACTGTGGTGTGTAGGAAGAACTGATGGAGCATTTGAGGATGGAGAGAAGGGTTATTGTGAAGAGATTTCATGATAAATAGGAGAATAAGGAAACCTTGAGAGAGCAGAGCTCAAAACCTCAGTTTTATTGCCTTGATTTGAATAGCTAAGCATCTCTAAGCGGCAAATTTAAAGAGAGTGACCGAAGGAGAACTTGCGGTTCCCTAACAAAGCCGGGAGCAAAGACAGGAAGGGTGGTAGTAAGACAGTGATTTGTGCAAATGATCCTCAGCCTGTTGCAAACTGGGAACTTATCACCGGGAGAGTCTTCTAACACACATGCGAGATCTTTTACTGCTGATTTGATGGTGGTCTTTGAGTCTGGTCTCAGAATTTGAGAGAGATCTATCACAAAAAACAGGGATCAGCTGAAGTCCTGAGAAGACTAGAAATCTGGCAGTCAGTGACCTATGAGGAGCTACTGAAGTATTGTGGGATGTTTACTCTAGACAAAGTGACGGGAGGGAATACCGGCATGTTTGTAAGCAGCAGGCAGTGAGTGTACTGCTGTGGGATACAACAGGGAAGAGCACCCAGGTTCAGACGTTTCAAAGACTTTCTAAAATGCTGATACTTACTCATCACTGGAGTAGGTTACTTAAGGAGGATCTCTATCGTTGTAGACTGCAAAATATAGTTGGTATAAACATCCAAAACCGGTCAAAACTGGTGTGGATTGAGTCGCTTGAGCTTCACATCGGGGTGTTAGCTCCATATTATGTAGACTATACAGAAAAGAAACGTCAAATTTCCGTTAAAAGGCAACATGAGGCAAGTTTTCACCTTCATCCAGCTGTGCTGCACAGGCAACTTAGTAGTCTAGAACACAGAGGTTCCTGCAAGAGAAGAATGATGTCCACTTTGTCTTAGGACTATGATGAGACCCATGCTGTGTCCGTTGGGAAGTATTGGCCCGTGTCCCTCATCTGTGCAATTTACACTATGCCATAGGACTGGGGATCTTGAGGATTACCAAACAAACCCCCAACCATCTGAATTAGTAAGCAAAATAACATTGTTCCAGCAAATGCCTGTAAGCTCTTGGAAGGGTGTAAGCTAGAGGGGAATTTTGACCTTTGCAGCCTTGCCCGGGGGGGTGTGATGAATATGTGTGTGCCAAGCGCTATTTCAAGCCCCTGAAGTGTCTTGCTTGGAGGATCTAATGCAGAGCTGTGTTTGAGTTAACTCCGCTGTCAAGGCATCATCAGTGGCCTGGACCCTTGGGGAGGAAGAACCAAACCATCACATCCACCAGCTTATCTGGCAGACTGTTCTCTCCAAAGTCAATAACTCCCAGCAGAAAAGCTTCAATCAGCGACGTCTCCCCCCGACACTTGTGCAGCTGTAACAGGCTCCCTAGCACCAAACTCAGCAAAATTACTGAAGCCTTCTGTTTCTATGGCTGGTTTTTTGCTTTCAGTCAAAACCCCTTCCTGCTGTTTTCCTGTCTCTGCGCACTGACCAGCTTGAGGGGCACTGCCGTTGCTGTTCCCATCTTTCGTAAGACTCGTTGGTATATATTAAGCCATTTCTTTACAGCTATTTTCCTCTCATAGACGAACAGCAAACAATTAAATTATCCTCTTTCTGCCTTTAACAAGGGTGAGATTTTTCTGTGTTGACTCTAGTATTTGCTCTTAAGACCATTCCCTACATCGCATTCTGAATTTGGTCATCAGTCAGTGGCTTTTACAACAGCATCAGGATTAACGGAACATACTTGGGTTTACCAGCACCGGGGGTTGTTATTCCTGGGTGAAGACAAATAGGGATAAACGAACTGCTTGATTTCTAAACTAGTGCAAAGAAAAATGACTCCCTAAAATGAGTGCTGGCAGAGGTAGTTGTTACTCTTTTGTTTGACCAGCATGTTTACTACAATTGCAACTCAAACAAGGTTTTTACAACACCCTCACTTTTCTTTTGGTAATATTTCAATGAAATATTTGCTCCCCAAACGTATGAACAATAAGCTTGTGGTTTCTTCCCCAAGAATTTGATACTGCAAGCACAGCTCAGGCCGAGCAAGTCCTTAGTCACAGAACACTCTGTTTTGACAGTCCTAAACGACCCCTACGAGTCACCCTCGGTGCTCCAGAATTCGGTCGTGCCTCCGTGTCAACACTTTGTAAGGAGCGTGCTGAAGTTAATTTGCACCCCAGACCAGAGCCCAGATTCTTTCAAAACAGTGACACTGAGCACAACTTTCTGGATTTCTGTAGACCTTGGCTAAGGTCTATGTTAACTTCTTGGCAGCAGAAGTGGGTATCCTATACCAGGCCAAGGAGAAGTCAGAGCGGCGAGCCACGTGCAGACTCTGCTTTTTGACTTACGACTAGTCACAGAAATTGTCCAAAGCCATTTTACCGCTGTACACATCAGCAAGTTAAAATCTACTAAATTACCAGTGGTAACTGCCAGCACTTGTTCCCCATACTTTGTATTTAGACAAAAATTATAAACCCTTACTGGAACTTCATGCTTCCCAGTGTGCTTACATATACAGGGAATTCTCCTCATTGCCCTTTATTTTAAGCAATTCCAGTTGCTGGTGATTTCAAATTTATCTAAGCAAAATATTAAAATTCTGGATTATTGCCATTACTCACTACAGACAGAAGCCTGAGTTGATAACAGGTCCACGCCTGCATTTAATGTGACCTTACCTAAACCTGAACAGATGGAGGAAAAAGTCAAATCAAGTGCTGCTTTTTTCAGGATAATAGAAGATGCTTGTAAGTAAAAATAGTTGGGAGAAAAAGGGTGTTATCCACTCGCTTATAGCGTGGTTTGGGATGTTTTTGTGGTTTATACATGATGTGGCCCAGAATTCTTTTTCTTTTTGCATTTTTCATCAGTGCTTTCCATGTAATGAGTTTGTAGAAGGGCCATACTGGTAACCCAGTTCCAGATACGGAAACCAAACTCGTAACTGTACATGTCTAAAACCAACAGGGAGGTTTGGGAAGCCTGGCAGGCTCATCTAACCTCCAGTACAGGAAATTTTAGGCTGTTTGCCTGGGATTTGGTCTCAGTGTTTCACTCTCCATATCACAGTCAGATTTTTTTGACACCTGGTCTATGTGGATTTCAGCGCGAGTTAAACTGGAGGTGTCTTATTGTACAGATAGTGGACAGTCCTCTATACACTGGAAAACTGTTTTCATCCTCTTCTTTCTAAAGAGATCCACCTTCCTTATTTTTTTTTTCTTGCATCACCTTTTGGCTGTCCTGTGAGTTCCCTTCTCTTTGAGAGTTACCGATCTTTGAGTACAGTGACTAAAACCGGACTCTGCTCCCAGCTGAAGATTCACTGGTGCAAAACAGAGCAGAATAATGACCCTCCATGTCACACGTATGACGCTGCCAGGGCCCATCCCGCTCTGGAGTGCGTTGTTCACAGTCATGCTCTTGAATCACAGTAAGTTTACAATCACTTTGCAGATACAGGCATGAATCTACTCCCTCCTACAGGCATCACCGTGAGTCTGCCTTTGAGTCTCGTGCGTTGGTTTGGGATCTTCTTTCCAGCGTGTTGGTGCTGAATTTGCGTGTTGTCTTCTGTGATATCTGCAGCTGTGGTGCTGCCTGTTGCACCAGCACGACGTGGCTTTCCCAAGGCCATCTGGTTTAGTCCGCTCCATGACACAGAAGCTCATCAGGACCTTTGTCCTTTCAGAAATCCTGCTTGGTGCTTTCCTTGCTCTGTGCTCCCCGTTTAACATAAGCATAAAATGATGGCACTGTGGGTTGGGGGTAGATTAAAAAAAAAAAGATTAGAAACTACACATGAAGAAAGGGGGTTTGGGACATCCCTTCTGTCATCTGCGAGGGGGAGGGATTGACCTTAAGGAGAAACAATGTGAATGCTGCTGCTGGCTGGGACGTGTTGGTGGGCTGTTGTCCTTTTTGTTTATGAACGTACGTCGAGTTTTAATTACTGGGCGAAAGGGCAGGCTTTGTTATGAGGAGCAATCACAGAGACTCACTTTTTCCAAAAGGTACCTTGTACTTGCTCTCAGATTGTTACACTCTGTGGTGAGGAATAACACTTGGAAGCAGATGTCAAAGGCATCAGTGCTCAGTGGAAATAGTACATTTTTTCCATTTTATGTCTAGCTTAGACTATATTAAAGAGGAGGGAAAAAATTTAAAAGCTGAAAACATGTTGAAACATGTTACGGTTGTGACAGAACTGACGACAGCCAGGAAATTCCAAGTTAGGGTCCTCACTCCATCCTTTCTGGGCACTCAGACGAGGAGTTCAACATCCAAGCCCTTGGGTTAGTATTGGTCACAGAAGTTTTCTCCTTGTTATTTGTTATGATGTGTGTGCCTGTTTGATGCTGGCTGCTTTCCTCTTCTCTTTTGATCTTTCATAAAAATTTATGAAGTCCATGCTCTGCATCATGTTCCTTCATACCAGCTCAAAGCTGTTGGGAAACTATGAACTCTTAAAAAATTAATCTAGAATCATCTGCATCCAGAAAGGTCACAGCAGATTTGTTCTACAGACAAGAATGAGCACGAGTATGAACTTCTATCGCTGTTTATAAAAGCATGTGATCTTCACGTGAGTGTCACATTGCAATACTTTCTTTGCATGTGTTACCAATAAAACCACTTTGTATTATTGAAATCTGAATATTTAAATCATGTAATGCTATTTTCTCTTGTTGGTAACACCAAATTAAATTTTGTTCAAATGTTAACAACAAAACCTGACCTGACTGGGTTCACTGTGGTCGTCCTACAGGAGATGCCTGTGGCACAGAACAGTGCCGTGTGGGCACAGGGGGGCACAAACCCCGCTATGTATTAACAAATAGAATACAACCGCACCACCCCGATGCCTACGGTCGGTTCACCCTGCTCCTCTGACGTGGCCAGATAGTGCATTCCTCCCATTTGTTAGTTTTGGGAGGGTGGTGTGTTCTGGTGATTTATAGATCATGAAGATAATGGTAGAAAGGTGGCTGCCGTGGTCACGTAGAAGAGTTATGGATCACAGGGATTAATCCCTGATGAACTAGAAGAATCCCAGTCCTACAATTTCCTCTGATCGCTGTCTGTCTTCACTTATTCCAGCAGCTGGTGACCAGAGTGTTTAAATTTGCTCCTCAGCTCCTAGTCGGTATTTGTGTACCTTTTACCCACCACACTTGAAAGCACTCTTGTCTCTAGACTGAAACGTTTCTCTGCTGAGATTCTTCCTCCTCTTTTAGGTACTCACAAAGTCAGCACTCAGCTTAAGGAATCCTCAGCTTAATGTATTAAACCGGAGTAGCTCCTAGAAACCTATACCCAGAACACATTCATTTATTAATCCTGAACCAAACCGAGTAAGATCAAGTCAGAATTTGTGGATACCAAATCTGTAAGGCTGTTGGAGTGGAAGATGTGCACCAGTGCCGTACCCAGCGATGATGTAACCACACTGGATATTCTGCATTTGGTTGTGTTGTGCATTTGGGAGTTCTTGTTTAGCTGCTCATCCACTGACATCTCTGCAAAGGGTTTGGAGTCGCTGTCGAGCAGGTGAAAGCCCCTGCAGTAAAGCTGTAAGTTAAATGTACAACAGTCCCTTCTCCCATGCAGCAAGTGACAGGATGACAGGAAACGGCCTCAAGTTGTGCCAGGGGGGATTTAGATTGGTTATTAGGAAGAATTTCTTTACAGAGAGGGTTGTGAAGCCTTGGCACAGGCTGCCCAGGGAGGTGGTGGAGTCCCCATCCCTGCAGGGGTTTAAAAGCCGTGTGGGTGTGGTGCTGAGGGACAGGCTTTAGGGACCCTGGCAGTGCAGGGGGAACGGCTGGACTCGATGATCTTAAAGGTCTCTTCCAACCAGGTTATTCTGTGATTGTATTTGGCTCTGCTGAAGTGATACAGTTGGCTGGTTTACCATGTGACACAAGTCACTCTTTATCGCTGACCAAGATCTTTCTCCTTTCTGCTCCCACAATGTTTTTTACAATCATTCTTGGTCAATATTGATTTTGTTTCTTCCTATACACCAATAAAAAAATTCAACGTAGTCTTAAAATCACTTCGTAATTATTGGTAGACAAATGTATTTCTGATTCTGGTTGAATCACTGAGCTTGCTCTTATCACGACACGTTCCTGTCTGGGAAAGAAGGGTGACCAGGCTGTATTTGGCCAGACTGCCCAGCTTACCCTTTTTAGGAAAATGGCACACCAGCAGCTTCCCTTTAGTCCTCTGGAAATTCCACTGTCTTTCAAGAATCCCAAGCATTCCAAGACTTACGATGTCGTGCGATCTCAAATCCAAACTCTCCACCACATTTCCCTTCACAAAAATAACCGTGAACTTTCTAAATTCAATTTATTTCTTTAAAGCATTTCCAATGGTTTAATGTTTTGTAGAATGTCTTTTATTGCAAAACCTAAATTTGAAGCCGACAAGCAGTTGGCTTTATCTTTAAAAACATGTTTTTTAAAGGAGTCTCATAGTTCTGCCCAAGCCATTCCAGTCTGTGGTATAAATAATTGCTGTAATGTCTATCATACTTAGACTGTGTGAAAAAAAGTAAAATTCCAGCTGGACATGTGTAGATAATAAATTTAGGGCAAGCTGTATCTTGAGTGTACTAGGGTTTGAATCTGACCGAAGGTTCTATCTGAAGTCACATCATTATTTATCTGAACACAAAGCTCTAATGGGTAGTTGTTGAAGGAATCTGATCCAAAAACACACCAGAGAAGAGGTTAATTTTAAAAAATAGAGAAGTTGAACCCCCGTGGGGAGTTTAAGTAACAGAAAGCTACAAGTTAGCAACTCCAAAGTGCCTAAAGAAAAAGAAAGGACAAGTGTCAGAAGAGCCCTAGGATCACTTGGAGTTATTTGCTAGACTGAGAGCAAGGCTACGGCCGGTCTGAGGTTTGAAGGTTAAGAGGAGGAGATTACAGGGCACATGGAATTACAGGGTCACCGTGTGAGGACATCCTAGCGCTGCAGTCCTGTGGCCCCAGTCACAGGAAAGGACGATCACAGCTGCAGAGGTTTTTGAAGGCATGTTCTAAAGTTCAGAAGCATCTTGACTGGAGCTGATCCTCTTCTGTTGCCTTCTTGATGTGAATGGGAAATATTTTAGCACTTGAGCAGGTCCCTCAAAGTCTTTCAGGAGCAGCAGCTGCAAACGGAACTTGGGCAGTCGTTTGTCTGAGCAAGCTGAAGGATCTATACGCAGTTTTAGCTACACAACTATGTTGTCTTGGGCTTGATAAATCTATTTTTAAACCCGAAACCACCTTGGTGGTGTATGTATGTGGATAACATGTTTAAACCAGTGTAAAACCAGTGATCTATTAAACACAAAATGCTCCTGTATCACAAGGACCACTTTGTTTTGCAGCTTGAGGGAAACTGGTGCATAAAGTACCTGTGGCAGAGCTGATAGGAAAGCTCTGGAGCATAGAACATCAGGGTACCTTCAAGTACCCTGTTCTTTCCCTCAGCTCACATGGCTTCTATTATTTCTAGCACTTCACTCTTTCATCAGTGGCTTTAATGTTAAAATAAATAATTTTTTTTGTGAGCTTCTGTTTAGCAAATGTGCTTTCTGCCTTAATCTTAAACATGCAACCCAGAGCTCACAAGCTTATGGCCAAGCTTTAAACCCCTATAAAAATGGACGAAACGACTGACAAGCAGCAAAACAATCGCCAAGTTCAGTCTTTGTTGCCCCAGCTTTGTTGTCCGGGAATGTAGAGACTGATCTGGCCTCAGTGGACTTAACGGAAGATTTGGAAATGCTGCCTTGTCAGGAGCACAACTAATCTCCGCTGTCCTTGCCAGATCATGCTGCTGGCTACGCAGGGCATTTGCGGGTGAGACCGAGGTTTTGATGCTACCTTTTCTTAAACTGGAAAAAAAATTAACTTGAGACTAATGGAAACCACTTCCCATCCAATGATCTGAGTGGGCAGTGGAACAGGATGTCTGGGGTGGGTGTTGGGGATGATGAGGGTGAATGTTTTATTTGTCCAAACTTCTGTGGTCATCACCCGGTTTTGAGATTTGTTACCAGTTGCAAATTCAGCCTTAATTCACCAGCAAACCACCAGTTGGCTCTAGCAGTGTTCACAGGATGTTCTTTAGGTCAGGGGTCCTATCACTTTTCTTCTCCATACAGTTTCAGACACGCTTCTAAAACTCCATAAATTATAAATGATAATAATAATAACAACTCAGATGGAAATTTATGATCTTGACTCATATCTGCTTTAGGTTTCAGGTTTCGTCCAAAACCTGCAAACCAAACCCCGTGCGCTTGTGGGTCTGCAGAGCTACCAGCGGTGAGCTCGCCCTGAAGCCCCGGCTGCCGCAGCAGTCGCCTGGAGCTCCCCAGCGCGTTCGGCGGGGTCGCTTCCACCCTTTCCCCAGCCCCCATGTCTCACACTGAGCAAGAGCAGAAGTGCACCATTAAACCTCAGGAAAATGTGTTACTTGCAGGGCTGGCAGAGCAGCTGTGAGGATTGCAGCTCACGCTCCTGGATGTTTTGGTTTTCAGATTTGTTTGTAAATCTTCTCCTGCCAGTAGGCTTCTTGCACGGTCTGGTATCGGGTGTTCTCACTTAAAAGGTCTTTGTAGGTGGAGTATGAATTTATTGGCATTGAAAATACAGTAGCTCTTACAATGGGGTGCTTTCAGTTTTGCCAGCTTAGGAGAGTTGATAGAGTTGGGTAATTAATGCGCCAAGTTAACGAGGTTTTGTTGTAGCTGTAGATGGTTCCCAAAATGACTTTACTCCCTTCTGGAGCTATGAGTCTTTCCGTGTACATCTGTAAACAGCTGCAGCACTTACACTGCAGCACGTCCCACGGGGAAATATTCTGCACAATTAGTGATGCATTTTTCCAGGAAATAAGTGCAAAATCTGCCAGTCAATCGCTGAACAAACCTCTTTCTTGTTTTTATCTTCAGTTCTTGTAAAGGCTGCAGTCAAAGCGCTGCCTCTATTGGAAACGTCGTTTACAAGTGCTGTAAGAGCTTGGGAAATCTGTCAAACATCCCGAGCAGCTGCTGAGCAGAGCCCTCCGCTCGCTGTGTGCTTTGGCATGGGAGGGATGCACAGGAGCAGAGAGGGAGTGGAGGAGCCGGGCTTTGAAGCCTGCTCAGTGATGTTATATTATTCTTGGCTCTTTGCGCTTTGGAAAATACACTGCATCAAGTTCTCGTCGTTGCTGCAGCACACGGTTTTTCTTGAGGCTGTGGAAGGGTGGTTTTAGCATTACATTTGCCTATGAAACACCTCAGTCATTTTGCTGCTGAGATTATGTTGTTTTATTAAATTCTTGTTAGGTTTTTTCCTCGGTGTGATTGGAGCGGCTCCCCGGTTTGTTTCTTGGGGTGTTTCATGCTTTCACCACAGCACTGACGAGTGCCCTTGTCTGCATTTGCAATCGAGTTTCGTAATGACTAAATCACAGATGAATTTTCTGCTTTGTAATCGGATTCACCTGCACCCCACACTTGAAAAATAGAATATTTTCACCTCCTGTTACATCTTCCACCCACAGCTGAAAAAGCTCTTTATAACCTTGAACGTACTTAAGCTGAAAAACCAAAACCACAGGTCTGGGGTACTTAAGAATTGGAACATGGGATGTTTTCATGGATGTGCCTGATACTGTCCCCTGAAAGATGAAGGTGGGGTGCGGAAGGTGCTGTGCTACCAATGACATCGCTCCGTTTACTGAGGTAGAGGCAGCCTGTGCTTTAGAAACACGAGCGTCTGAAGCGGGCACGTGTCACTAGTGACAACATCTGGGATAAGCTGTTATCCCTCACATAGTCAAGAGAAAAACAAGAGTAGGGAAGACTCCTTAACTAGGGGTGGGGACAGAGAGGAGAGGTGAGATGATTCAAGCCATGGCAAAAAGTTCTTTTTCAAGGCAGACTCACAAACCCGTATGGCTGTTCAAGAGATTCTCGCTCCCTCCAGCTGCGCCCAGAAGATTCATCCTTCTCTGGTACAGGCAGTATAGTTTGCACTCTTAACTAGAAAAGCATGTTCATTCCGAAGTGCCAAATTCTACTTGCCAAATATTGCTACAGATCTAGAGCTTTTTTCTTCCCCTGTTTCACATTTTTTGTTTGCCACTCCCTGCCCTGGTAATCTTTTCCTACAGGAGAACTTGTATTCCCACTTGTAGAAATGCAGGTCTTCGGCATTGTTGTTATTTTTTACTATCTGTTGTTGTTCTTTCAGTGAATGCCTCGCAGCTACGTTCTTCTAAGCCTTAAACTGCAGCACAGGGTTGGTAAGCCCGTTTCGTTATCTCAGCTTAAGACTTGAGCAAAGTATTTTCTTTAGAGCCTTCTTTATACCTCCATGCCTGAAAACAAATGCTCCTGGCTCAAACCCCAACCCAAACGTTAGATAAACATTCTAACATCATCTAGAACTCAGCTGTGGTAGTGCTTTAAGGAAAGTAGAAATAATAAGGGACAAAGGGCTTGTAAATCCATGGCTGTTGTGTAAATGTGCAGCTTAATTCAAAATTTGTAGCAAACCAAAAATCCATTTTTGCAAAGATTCAGACTTTTCAAGAGGCTTTACCACCTGGCAGCTTACACACAGAAACTATTCTTGCAAATGAGCTTTATCTAATGTGAGCAAAGGGTGTTGAAATGGGCTCTAAAATAGCACTTTTCTCCCTCTCGTTTTGTATGTTTTTATTTTGCCACGCACTTTAAAGCGATGTGAGGGTTTGTTATTTTCTGGAATACTTTAAAATAAATGTTGTCATTGGTAATGTGCGCTGAGGTTGTAAAACAGCTGACTGGTTCTCAGCGTGGGCATTCATCATCGGCAGAGCAGAGGTCTAGCGCCTGCTGACCTGACCTGTGATCCTCCAGCTGACGGGGGCTGCTCGGAGCAGCCGTTGGTTTTACTCTCCGCAGCTCGGGAAGTTTACTCAGATGAGTTTAAGGAACCGGTACTGGCAGGCCTATCTGTAGCTGATAGGCGAGGAGAAAGGGAGGAAAAGAGGAAAACCAGCATGAATGAATACGTCAGAGAAATGCCAGATTTCTCAACGAGTTTCTAAGGAAAGTATTTCTTCACTTTGCTGAAGTCCAATTTGTTTCGCTCTTTCCCAAGAGAAGTGGGGGCAGAGCAGCACTGGAGAGGGGTTCTTAGGCCTTTAGGAAGGGAATTAAAAGAAAGGAAAGAAAAAAGGACCAGAATGAGGGCAGAGAGGTGACAGTGGCTGGAGCTGGTTCTCAGCATCACAGAGCTGCTATTTGTGGGGAAGGACACCAAGGGGACACAAAGCTGGTGGTCGCTGGTGGAGGACGGGCAGATAGATGAAGCAGTTCTTACATTTATCCCTGGAGCCGTCTCCAAACACCCACAGGAACAGACACTTGTTAAATGTGGCTTCCTATAGTCCGCTGCCAGTGTTTATTTTGAAATGAGACAGCTAAAATAACTGCGCTCTCCTTCTAGCACTGTGGTGTTATCGCGGTGTCCCGCAGTTGTCAGGAGCTGGTTGTGATGCACAAGGGAGAGTTCCCTGACTCGTGGGAGAGCTGCAGAGTGCTTTCCCGGGTGCCTGGACCGTGCGTGGGTAGTGGGCGCTGGTTGGGCACTCATTTCCCAGGCTGTGTGTGCTGTCTTCAGTGTAACTGGATGGATTCCCTTTTTTCTCAGCCACCGCGGAGTTCTGGGGGCTCAGGTACTGAGATTCTGCAGAAAAAACTGCAACGTAGAAATGGTTGTAGAAAGCAATTTATTGCTACGGTCCTAAAAAGGTTCCATCAGCCTCTGGTTTGTGCCTTGAAAGACGTACAGCGTATTATGAGGAGTTTAAATATGTGGCAGATGTAAAGTCACGAAGTAGAAAAGAACGTATGTGCCTTCTCCACCTTCTCCTTCTCGTTTGTTCCAGAACTCCCTTCTGCCACTGCCTGTTTTTCTTCCTGACAAAAAGTCACCCTGTCATTGCGCAGCAGATGCTGAGGTGCGAGCAAAGGGCACATTTTAATATCTTGGACAGCAGCAAATCTACGAACCAGGCCTGGCACTGAGGAAACAGGCTCGCGAGCATGAACCCAACTGCTTTGCACACAGCAGCATCTGCTCTTGCGCCATCCTGTGCAAACATTTCACCAGTTCGCAGCTCTCTGCTGTGGTCACAACCTCTTGGTCACGACCAGGCGTCCCCAGCGTGCGCATGGTGTGAGCCGGCTGCCAGCCGGTTCCTCTCGGATTCACACCAGCGCCCTCCTCACGTTCCCCTTCTCTTTGCGGAGCTGTGACTCAGGCAGCCAGCCTACTTCTCGTAATCTTGCTTGGAATGTGCTGGAGACTCACCCGGCAGTGGTCCTACACGCTCTCAGGTCCTCCTACAGACCAGAGCGTCG
>NW_010424364.1:31324-35224 GCF_000710305.1 Buceros rhinoceros silvestris
ACTGCGTCTGGTTAACGCCTGTGGTTATTTCTGGAGGATCTTTGCTGCTGCGGAATGCACCCAGTTGCACAGCCGCTCAGCAGGTTGGGTTTGCTGCTTGAGGCAGTGAGACCATTTAATCACCCGCGCAGTGGCACCTCTCGCCGAACGCGTGTGCCAGACAGCCAAAGCCCCAGAAACTTGATGCTCCATGTGAAGAACACAATGTTCACCTGGTCCTCGCTGCCAAGACTCAAACCGTGATTTTCAAGACCAGGGCAGCTTGTAAACCAGCACGTTCGGCTGAGTCACTATTCTGGCAGTGTAGGTCTCATTTCTCTTTATATAAACTTATCTCCAACGCACTTTATCATCTTGCAACTGTCCTAACCCAACAGCCTGCAAACGACTGAATGAAGCAGGAGCAATTATTTACATCAGGTAGGGGAAGCAACTCTGCGGTGGGTCCTGCAAAGAAATGAAGCAAAAACAAATTAGATATTTTATTTTTGTGCTTTGTCTTAATACTCAACTCCCCTTTGGATCATTAAGGCCTTTCAGTTTTCCACACCAATTTGTCTTATCCTTCCCCAGAGCTTCGGGTCAGCTTGTGTAGCTTGCTATAATAAAGAGTCCATCTCTTACATAAACACACACGTACTGACACCACTCAGAAATCACCCCTGGTAAACAAGAATGTTAATTGCTGAGTAATTATACACTACCAGGAGGAGGGAAGCATTTAAAAGAAGCTACAGGCTTTTCAAGACAACAATTTGTAGTTGGATTAAGCTGGAATAAACCCAGGCTCCAGAAGTGAAAAGACAGCATTTCTAAGCCTAAAGCAACACTTCTTTGCCAGTGTGCTCGGAGTGTGCACTGCCCAGCTGAGTTCCAGGCTCTCTGGAAACATTTAACGCTTTAACCTTAAGGGGACAGAAGCTTAACCCTTGCCTTCCGCTGGCCTCCATTTTTTTTTTTTTTTAATATTTTGGCATGTACATACAGGTCTAGAAGGGGTTTTAAGAATTTTGTTACTGAAATGTAACACGAATTATTTTACTGTACTGTCTCGTAAGCATTACTCACTAAAAAAGCCACTTCTCACAGTTAGAACAATTAAACTGAAGTTCTTGGATTTCACGGGAAGAGCATCCAGTCCCTATCCATCAAAGTCCTGGGCTGCAGCAGTTTTGCCAGAGGTTTTGTTCCGATGGACGGGGGAACGTTGGTGAAAGTGTTCAGAGCAGACTCCTCTAACTCAAAGAGCGTGTTGGCTGCAACGCTCCTCTTGAGAGACGTTGGAGCACGGCCGTAAGCCGACAGGTATATCATTGTTTTGGAGCGTGAATGCTTTGCAGAACCTTTCTCTCCTAGAGCGTTCATATTTCCAGACCTAGCGGGGATCGCCAGAGGTCAGAGTTTCAAAGACATTAATCCTTGTTCTGGCCCATCCGAGAGTCGTTGTGTGGAACCACGCTGGTATTTTGTGGTGCGCGGTTTGTGCAGTTGGGTATTTATCCCTTTTCCTCCTTTTCTGGCAAACAGCGGAAGCAAATCCGAGGTTTTACAGAAAAGCGCTCGCAGGAAAGAAATTGTCTTCACCAAATCTGGGCAAACTTCAGAGGCCGCTGCAGAATTATTGGCTCCACTGGCATAACTGACAGCCGTTAGATAAATACACACAGCAAAAGTATGTTTAGAAACCAAATTATTTCTCCCTCCTGCTACAGGAGTCCCTGTGCAAGACTTGCTCACAGCAGCTGATGCCATCAGGGATTCTGGAAGGGAAATACTCAGTTCAGGTTAGTCTTTAGCAGAGACTCGGGGAACTTGGGTGCATCATTCCATAAACATAATCTCCACTCAGGTTGTTTAATGCTAGGCTTTTCCACCCCCTCAGATCACTGCTTTTGCTTACGGAGCAGTCCTGCAGACAGCGACGTACTGCAGAACCAGGGCACTCACAGGGTGCAAAGGGGAAGGTGGTGTGGAGGGATCAGGAGCTTTCTTTTTGCTGCTACAGAAAACGTTCATGGAACTGCACCCGCCGTTTCCAGTTGTAAGCTACTGGTGAAGAGGCAAACAGATTAAAGACTTGGCGGAGTCTTTATATAATATTCATAAATCTATAAGGAGCATCCAGGGCCTTTTCAAGTATCTGCTTTCCCAGCAAATGTATGCAACAGGACAAACGCTTTCAGGCTCAACATGTTTTGGGTGGTTTTTCAGTTGTAGCAATTAAATATTCTTAGGTTTTGCTTTAGAAATGACCAGCTGGGGAGCCTAGCTAGCTGTTTTCCCCGTCAAGCAGCCTCTTCCAGGGTTAAACCAAAAAGCAACAGTTGCTGGATCTTTAGTTTCTGGGTCTCACTGAATGTAATGCCTGTTAACCCCCAGGGACTGCTGAAATATTTGTACTCCGCAGGCTCTTCGCCAAGCTTCGTGTGCCACAGATGAAGTAATGCCATACCTGTCCATCTGTTTGGCCTATTGCTTTTCAATATTTGGAATAAAAATCTAATTTCATATAATTTTCTGTGACATTGTTTAGAAATAGACCACTCTTAGGTGTCAGAATGAAATGCAAATCACCCCTTTAGCAAACGAGAGTGTGATCTCTGCCTGATACGTTGATTGTTATGATTGCCACCCAGTTGCGTACCCTCCCTTCCTCCAGAAGAAAGCGTAATGGAAAACGTAGCCCTAACAATTACATACAGATGGCACCATCCCCATGATTTCAGCTCTGCGTGGTGGCTTATGTTTCAGTACTACAACTGGTGTAAATTAAATCGTAGTTGTCTTTTGCATGTGTATTATGTCGTATCTTCACCAGCAACGAGAACAAGATCTGCACATCTGTCGGGGGAGAGGACGTGTTGGCAGTACTCAGCTTATTTGGCTGTTACGCGTTGCTGGTGCCAGTGGGAACCCAGGGATCCTGTTGAATTTGTTGGAAACCACGTGAAATGTCTCAGATCTCCCCGTCCGAGATTTATTGTCTTTGCGCTGTGACAGAGCAGGCTGCGGTGTAGTTTTTTCTTCATCTTCTCACACGCTGTAGACAACAGCCTTTTCCAGTTGGAGTTATGGGATCCGGTATGGGATCATTGTGTTTGGGGGGAGAAGGATTAGTCTGTCCAAAGTGGAGGAGGGAGGAAAGGGAAGACAGGTATCTGCATTTTACCCACTCTTGAAAATCAGTTTTCTCTTTCTTTTCTGTCCCATAAAT
The DNA here is from genome assembly GCF_000710305.1 of Buceros rhinoceros silvestris. Lineage (NCBI taxonomy): Eukaryota > Metazoa > Chordata > Aves > Bucerotiformes > Bucerotidae > Buceros > Buceros rhinoceros. The sequence continues at coordinate 34,539 of NW_010424364.1, forward strand.
GCCTTTTTTTTTTAAGAAACAGAATAGAAAAGGCCTCCTCCTTCAGTCAGCCACTCTTCTTTCAGCGCCACGATTACTGTAAATTAAAGTAATTCAGTAAGCAGTCTCCTTCCTTTTCAGTTCTTAACCACCAGCAACAACCCGGGGCACCAGCGCTGAAGACAGGGCTCTGTTGGTAGCTGCAGACACGAGCTCTTCTCTTCATGCTTCAACCTGGCGAGACACGAGCCCGCTCCAGGTTTGATAACGTGGCGATGTGCCAGCACGGCTCCTTGGGTCGTGAGGTGGAAGCGCACTTGGTATGGCCAGCCCGCAGAGCGGACCGAGGAGTCTCGTCTGTGCAGAGGTGCTCTAAAATTACTGCTGCTCCCCGGGCAGGAATCGTCTTTCTGGTTTGGCTCTGTCCTGTGCCAGCTGCCGGAGAGGGCGGCACAGCCACGGTATCCCTCAATCGCCTTTGGGGTGCAGCTGACAGCTATGGTAAATGCCACGGTCACCAGATACAGCGCTGCTGTCATTGGCCCCTCTCTAAATCTGGCACGATTCTACAGCTTGAGTAGTCTTGGTCTTAATTTAAGCTGAGGTAAGTGAGAACATCTTTCAGAGGCAAGATGAAATGATTTTGGGCTTGTCAGAAGAGTCAAAACATTAGCAATAGACTCTCACCTGCTTTATTCATCGGCATT
>NW_010424364.1:35324-39768 GCF_000710305.1 Buceros rhinoceros silvestris
CTCTTGCTGTAGCGGTTCAACTAATTAAAATTCCTTTTGCCTACATTTTCCTTTACAGCTTCAGGTGGTTATGAGAACCTTCGTTTCGTGTCCCAAACTATTATAATGTGTAAAACAGATGCTCTGCTCCGCTCTGAAGTGGCAGCATTTCAACGGGAGATCAAGTGATCCTCCTGCATAATACCTGTTACTGGCTTCTGCCTTGGAAGACGGCAGTGAGAATTTTAATCATGTGTCTAAAAAGAACGTGAACTTTTCAGCTGATAAGACTTTGCAAAGCATAAAGTGCTGGTCTTATTTGATTTTACCTTTTGTCCGTTCCACGTGCATGCGTGTCTATGTATCAACAGATTAAACGAGGAGCTCTTTTTGAATACCCACCTGGTTAATTCACCTGTGAAAAACAGACGATACCGAACATGAGTCGTTCGTTACTGTAAGATTATGAGCCCAGCCTTATTCCCAGAGAAGTCCGTTTAAAGCAGGGTCTACCTCCTTAATGGTTTCTACAGAAGAGCCTGAGACAGTAACCTTAGGAGAATGAAATGCGAAACCCCTGTGGCCACAGCTGAAAAGCAGCAAGAACAGGTTCCCTTTGTACTCCTCAGAGCTGCGCTTGGCATCCCTTGGGCAAACCGGGCGAATTTCAGCCTGCAGTGTCTCCACAACCCCTCATTTTTCAGGCGCGGAGGCTGCTACAGAAGAATGCTCTCTGTGTGCCTGCGCTGGAAGGAGATCGCTGATTAAAGCAGGGGCTTTTGATCAAATGATGAGGCTACTTCCAGTGATTAAACAAAAAAAGGTATTTTTGGGGGGCCACCGTCTGCAGAAGCCCGGGCTCAAGTCGGCAGCTCTGAAAGCACACGGAACGGCAAGCGGGTTGAGAGTCATTGTGGAGGTTGGGAAGGTGCAGAGCGTGGAAAGGAAAATAATTTCAGGATTAAGTTAGTATTCACCTGCAGTGGGACCTCTCTTTATTTTTCTTTCTCGCGATGTGGTCACAGACACTCATTGTGTTTTCCTCTCTAACTGCAGACACACAATGCCGTGTCACTCAGCACAGATGAAAGGCTTCGGTGTCCTCAGATAATTGCGGAAATTTTATTAGCTGTGATGAAACAATGATAAAAGGTACCAGGGCTTTGATTTCATCTGCTGGAAGCGAGCCTGGGTTTTAGTCCATCTTTTCCATTTATCGGAACGGTTTTTAAAGTGCTGTTAGTCTTTTAAGAGAGTTGAGCTACCCATCTCTGCGGAGCGTTCACCTACACCCCCAGGGCAGCGGCTTCCACAATCGTCCTGGTTCGTACGGCACAGCCCCACTGCGCGGAATGATTGATCATTGATCAATTGATTGATCGGTGGGGCCAGGGCTGAAAGTTCGCCTCGCTCAATGCAGCGAGTCCCAGCCTGGCTGCTCACCCAGGACAGGAGTGCTCTGGTTTAGCGCTCTCTGGTCTGTGGAATCCTGCGAACGTGGGGAAAAGGTTCTTTTGTCACCGCTTGTTTCCGTGTGTGTCACAGAGCTGCCCTGCTTGCATTTTTTTGGTGTTTACATGCTGCAGCGGTATAACACGCATAACGTTATGGGGAAAAGGGCAGGGCTTGCCTCAAATTATCATGGAAAAAAAATTTTAAATGCAGAGAAATGTCAGGAGATCTTGATGAACACGTTTCTGTGGGAACTGGAAAAGAGACCAAGCCACAAAATGAAGAACTAGATCCAGAATCCAGACTCCATACCCTTAAGGGGATGAAAAATTCAGAGCTGAAATACCACAAGTTTAGATTAAGTGTTTTTATTTCAACCCCTCTCTAAACAGTCTGGTTATACTGGTAATCGCTGAACAGATGTTAACAGGAGCAATACCAATAGCAGATCGTTACACCTTTAGCATAACGGTAGCCTCGGCAATCAGACTGTCCATAAATGCAATTTCTTCCTAATTTTTTCCATGATTTTAATGCATTGTTTGAAACCAGCACTTCTGCTAAACATTGCTGAGCTGCCTACAAAAACATGGTGAGCTGTTTCCTGCTGTAAATGAGATCTAAGGAAGTCACTGAACTTGCTTCTACTCTAGCCCTCAGAAAGATAAAAAAATGAATTAGTGGTTGTAAGAGATGGGCAAACATGTCAACTTGTGGACTGAAACTCGGAGGGTTTTTAGTTTGAAAACCGAATTTGATTCCAAACCAAGCCAACCACAAAGATAATACCAGAAGCTGTATTTAACGAAATAATCCAACCCTTTATCCCCACTATTTCCGTAACAATATTTATGTCAGAAACTTGTGATACCGCTTTTTGTTTCTAAATATCACGATGACGTGAGGTGAGGGGAAGTTGTTACATGTCTCTTCGAGGGTACTACAGTATGTCCCCTTCCCACATATCAACAATTTATTATGTAAAACTGTGCTAATCATCTTCAAATTCAGGATGTTCTTCTCCTCTCCTGGTGAAATTCTGATAAAATAGTGGTAGTACATCAATTTAAACTATACGATGATGGGAAGGAGGAGCCACATTTGTTACCGTAAAGGCAGCCAAGATGCAAAGGGTGAGATAAAAAGACTCACGCAGAAAAATGCATCACATCAACTGGGCTTTCCGGCTTGGGTCAAGTCTTCTCACCCCGTTGGTACCCACTTGTCTCTCCGTATCTTTTCTTACGTCGGAAGCACTACATTATTGTTCTGCTGCCAGGTCAGCCGTGGGGAAAGAGAGAGAAATCAACTGTGGAACAGGCAAAGGCACATATTTTAGAAAAATAAGTATCATACGGAAGATGTCGATTGGGATTGTGTGGTGGGTTGCTTCAGTAGTTCAGCTGCTTCAGCCGCACGTAGGCATTATAACTGGCGTTATAGTGAAGCGGCTTTCAATAATGATTAATTATTTCCAGCTAAAATGAAGCCTAGTTCATCGCCTTGACATAGGTTTATTACTGGAACTATCATACCCTTTGAGAAAGAGGCTCATAGCTTACAGGGTTTTACTCTGTTCCAGTTTTGCAACGCCTTTCAAGGGACCAAGGTGTCATCTCAGAGGTGAGTGATATCTGGGTAAATTTGACCCGATTTGACTTACGCAGAACAACCTTGTTTCCGTTTGTCAATCTCAAAAGCAGGAACACAGAACTGCCGTTGCAGCAGGCCACCAGCAATCGGATTCTGAAACACATGGACTTACTCATTACCTTCAGCCTCTTTCTGCGGACTGTCCCTATTGTGATAGGACTTCCTCTAATATTCAGAAACTTTGCCCTAGTAGTGAGAAACGAGCAGGATTTGTAATGGATTTTTTGGTTTCTAGCGACGTCTCTCTTGGTTTTGTACTCTGTTAGAGCTGGTGGATGGAATAGTCGTTGGAAGGGTGTCCCTTGACCTCTGCGTGTGGAAGATCGCTAAGGCAGGACACCAGAGGGGTAGGCTAGAGGCTCTGCCCAGCAAGGAGACACCATTTGGGTCTGAGTGGAGCGTGGCTAATCCTGAAGGTAACTCATGAGAATGATATGAATTTTAAGGTGCTAAAGATCGTTGTCTGCTAAGGTAGAGCGGTACTCTTGCCCTGAACGTCACCTGCCAGAAACTGTCTCCTTTTCTCACTGTCAGTTCTGCACGAGACCTTCTGGTGCCACCAGTCCCTGTCTCCCCTCTCAAGCCTGGACCAGCACAAGGAGGTCTGGGTACGTCGTGCCAGCAGCTCACCTTCGGCTTGGCGGTAGCAGCCGCGGTGGTGAGAGGCTGCGGGGCAGAAGGGCTGGAGGCAGCACGCCGGGTGTAGGCAGGAGGAGGCTGCTGGAGGAAGAACGTGCTAGAGAGGCGAGCAGGGAGAGGGCCGGAGGAGACGGGCTGGCTTCTCTTAGCAGCAGCCAAGTGAGAAGAGCAAGATCCAGTTGGTGGGGCACAGGAAGGGAAACGGCTAAAGGTGTTCGGAGAGTTAAATCATCGCAGCTGCCTTTTTCCATCCGTTTTTGTTTTGCCTCTTCTGAATTCCGACACCTACACAATACTCTGTCTTTTAAAAACAATGTTGGAGTTCCCGACATTGAACTCTGCAAACAAGTGTGTTCTCAATTAAGGGAAGAACTTCTCCTGCCCCCCCCTCGCTTGATACGAGCACTTGGCTCGGACGCGCTGGCCTCTAGAGGAATCACACCAGCACATTTTTCAGAAGGTTTCCCCCTCCCAAAATCCCATCGAATAGCTGTTTCTTATAAAGCTCTGGAGATAATTTCATGGCTTTTCCCTTTCACGGCCACCCACCTCCTCTTCCCAGCTAGCTTTGATACAAAAAGACAAATCCTTTCCCATTCACATCAAAAGCAGGAGGGTCGCTCTGTGTCACCTACCCTGGGATTTTAACTCGAGCTATTTGGGGGAAAAAAAAAATAATGGAAAGAGGGGCTTTGGTTTTACTGAACCCCAGTGTTTGGCA
>NW_010424364.1:39866-44116 GCF_000710305.1 Buceros rhinoceros silvestris
TTTTAACTGAACCGCAGTGTGTGTCAGCGAGACTTTTCAGGGTCACTGACAGCTCGGTTTCAGAGACCAAACAGATAAATAGGCACAAGTTATTCTTTATGATTATTGTTCGTAATTTGTTCATGCCGTTAGTGTGCCGAGTGCACCACGGAGGATACCGGCCCTTCCTCAGGGAACACGGGCTCCAAGTCAGACATGTGTTTTGTATATTTTCAGTGTGTGTTCGAGCACCTCCAGCACTGGATGGGCCCTTTTAAAAACAAATTTCAAGTAATAACAATAACATGCTGAGTGATAACAACAGGCATGGGGGTGAGAGGAGGACGAGGGTTATGAAAACAAAGATCATGTGAATTGTTTTCTTTATGTCACACACGAGGTTTGGGGTTTCTCTGTTTCTCTTTTTCCTTGAATGCTTTTGTCATTCCTTTCTCTTTGGCAAGGAAAGACGATGGGCTTCAGAGGCAGCGGAGTTGCTGCTGGAGTGCAGGAGAGAGGAGGCAGAGGAGAGGGGCTGTTCCTGACAGCACCTGAGAAACCTCTGGCCTGAAGTGGCTGCAGGCTGAGGGGCTGATTTAAAGAAGGGGAAAGAAAAAATCCGTCACAACTGAAGAAAATTTCTGCCACCCCTGATGTCTGGGGCTGTCCCTGGTACAAGGCTTAAGACTGGTTTTCTGAGGGTTAAATCCTGAAGGACCTTTCTTTAATCTTATTGCAGCTGTCTCTAACAGCAGTGGATGTTTGTGAAGGCAAGAGTGGAGTTCCCAGAACTCCGCACTTAGTGACGTGAGATCTCTGGTTAGTTCAGCGCTCGTTCTCATGTCAGCATGTTTACCTGGTTCCACTGTACCTGGTGCCTTTCACCGAAACCCCTCTGTGGACTCCTGAGTCCTTGGAGCAATCGCTGGCTGCGGTGGGTGTTTCTATAACACCTTCAGCCCCAAACAACTGCTTGAGCTCCCTGCTCCTCTGAATAGTTTGTTGGATTGTTATTGGACCTGCTCTTGAGCATCCTTTCTGGTGCACCATACCAGAACCCTTGTGAGAGCTCCTGCTTGTTGCTGTTTGCTCCTGTGTTTATCAGAAACTTGCTGGAGGGGACTGCCGTGGGCTTGCTGTTACCTCGGGGACCCCGGGTGATGTCTCCAGTGTTATGAAGCAAACAGACAAATCCAGCAACGGGCTTTGTTTTGGTGCATTGCAAAGAAATGGATTTCTGAGAGTGCTCCAGATCCGAAGCAGGGCTTCTGAAAATACTATTTCTAGTGCCTGGAAAGTTACTGTTCTAGGGAGAACCTGAGGATCTGTACACTCTCACCCTGCCCTGCATCTGGGGACAAGAGGCTCTTACGAACCGCCTACAAATTGGGGATGATCTGAGGAGCGTGACTCGGTCACAGCCAGCTTCACACCCCCCGCCTTCTTGCCGATGGTGGAGGGGAAGGGCCAACACGAGCACAGGTTTGTGCTCGCGCTTCCATTTGCCCTGGCTGCCAGACCAGCCCTCTGGGTGATGCTCCTTCCCGTTCGGGTTTAGAAGAACCCAAAGTTAGATGGATTCATGGTCGGTCTCGCTGGCCCTTGTTCTGTCTCAAGAGGTGGGGTGTGAATCTGCTTTCTTTGACCTCGCATGTGGAGCGATGCACAGTGTGATTTATGAACGTCGCCTCCTTGGTGTTGTCAGTCTGTCCTACAGCAGCCTCCAACAAGGCTTCACTTGCACAAGTGCCGTTTTGCCCTTGTTTCGCATCCCGCAAACCTCTTCTGCTTCAGCACGCTCCTACCCCTGTGCTCCCAGGGCCGCGTTTGGGGTCTGCCGGGAGAAGTGGTTGGTCTCTATGTGCTTTCCTTCCCAGCAAAGACTTTTTCTTTCCTAATAAGACTCGAGAAATGCTTTGGCCTGTGGAGATAGAGCAGATTTTTCCTTTTTCTCCGTTGTGTGAATAAGTTAGTTGTTTATAAAGCCAATTCCTTCATCAGATGCTGTTTGCAAAAATACTTGTTACACATGCTGGAACTAATTTTTCATAAGTTATTTACTTCACGTGGGGATTACAAAGGGCTGCATTTCATCTGATCACTTTTGCAGCTTATTAGATGTGAATTTACTAGCTGTGAACAGTTGAATAATATGAAACTCACAGGAGAAACAAGCTGCACCATCCACAGCAGAACGATCTTTCTAAATTAGCTCTGGCCAAAGTTCGTATTTCACAACCCACTAAATAGCTTTCTTATGGATCATACCATGAGCATACCCTGAGTGAGGCAACGGAGTTCGTAATATCTTCGGTATAAGGTGAACACTTTCCAACAGATCATGACATTATCAAAGTGCTATTTGAAATTAGCTCCATATGCCGTAACAAGGCTGTACGATTTCACTCAGAATTTCATTTTCAAATGTTTTTCATTGGAGTTCACCAAGGGTAAATTGGAAACACTTGGGTATATCCCACTTATGGATCTGTTAAGACGCATTTAATTTTACCACGTGGATGTGTGGAGAGAGGGGCGGGCGAGGAGAGCTGTAGGATGGGGTGAGCAGGAATAGCTCTATCTGCCAACGTCTTTCAGAATTCGGAACAGCCCGAATTCACTGTCAACTGCACGAATACTGCTGGGCAACCCGCGCTCTGCAGGCCGTGACTTTTCGGGAAAGATGAGGTTTTTGTATCAGGAGGGTGAGAGTTGGCCTTTCATCCGCCTGGTTGTAGCAGAGGGTTAAGCCGAGGAGCTCCGTCTCTGCTCTGCCGGGTGACGGGAGCCAGCTGGCAGAGGCCACAGAAGAAGAGCCGGTCTAGAAAGGCACTGGTCCTGCACTCGTGCTGGCGGGGCTCCCGCTGGTGTCAGACCTGCCTGGCCAGAGCAGAGCTCTGCTCCGGAGGGCTGGGGAGCAGGGAGGGCAGTCCCTCGCTTCGCTTTGTCAGGCTCCGCAAGGCAAACGCGGGGGGCTGGTTCAGGGTTATTTTGTGATTGTGGCATCAATGCATCAGAAATTCTACTTGGCTTTAAGTTGTTCCCTCTCTGTTTGAGGGAACCGCACGTGGCAATGAGGGGTTCACGTTTCTTACTTCACCGGCTTGAGGAGCTGGGTAAGGGATCACAGGGCTTCAGCAGGCGCTGGCTGCAAGAGATGAGGAAGGTTCTAGGAGCTTGGTTACATTTCGAAGCTAAGGCTATTCCTTGTGTGAGCATGCTGCATCTCCCGCTGGGAATGTCTGGAAAATGGGGTGTCGTAGCAGTGCTAAATGGTCTCTTTGGCTCTTTCTGCACGATACTATGAAATACTTGAATTTGGATTGTGGTAATTAATCCAAATTGGATTGATTTGGCTTGTGATTAATCCCAATTAATGGGTCATTTGCAATATTAATAAGGGGGAAATTGCTATTTTCTTCGTGCTAGTTCAGTTCTGCATTTATCTACAGTATTTAATTATGGGCAGAAACTTTATTATTTGTGTTAAGTGTCCTGGAACCCTTCTGGTCCTATCCAACGTACTCAACCTTAGTGGTGCTGATAGTATTTTTGCAGGTTAACCAAGTTCTCAAGACTTGTGGGTTTTATCTATTTCTAGCAGCTTTTCTGTGCTAGACAGGATATTTTTCTCCAAAGGGGAAGGCGTACGAGAGAGCTCTCTGTTGTGGGGAAGCACCAGGAAACTGCGTGCAACAACTATCGCAGCCCCACCAACACATCGAGTGGCAGAAACCAGAGTGTCGGGGGAGCTGATCGCGTACTTACCCCTGTCTAGAGGATATGGTTTTCATTTTGAAAATGCCATTCATCTAAAATCTCAAATTTTTATACCCACAGCATGAGTGTTTCTGAGTTTCGCATCAGAGCCTGGAGTTACAGAAACACACGTGCGCACTGTTACATCTGGTGCTTTTATGAATCGTTTTGAGGAACAGTTACTAAGCAGCAGCAGCAGCTATATCGGGGCTCCATTTTATAAAGAAGAAGGGCTGCATTACTCATCTTGTTTCCAAAAAATTCATTTGTTTTGCATTCCCAGAAGGCACTTCTATTCTCCCAGAAAGGTCAAGCAGAAACATTGATGTAAGTGCTGTTTATGGCAATTTTGTTAGATTTCCAGCAACTGCAATGGAATGTATTTATAACAAGTATGTTTCTCTCTTGGGTGATACCATTAGTCAAAATATGCTTTCTCATATTTCCACTACATAAACACAAATATCTGTTAGGATTCAAGCTTACTGGTCTTGAGGATTCCCACAGCCACA
>NW_010424364.1:44194-44672 GCF_000710305.1 Buceros rhinoceros silvestris
AGTATCGAAGCGTACGGTTCTTGAGAATCCCCACAGCCACATTTCATTAGCTGTTCAGAAGGCTGCACTAGCCATGGTTTCAATTTGGGATGAAAAGGTTTTGTTAGGAGAAAGAACTTCAACCCAACTAGAAGGTTGAAAAACAGGATAATATTCCATGTGTGGGCTGTTGTTCTGAACAAAAGAGCAACTAGAAGGCTGGTACTTCAAACACACAACTTGTGATTCAACAAGGATGCAGGCGGCTCTGTGTTTGGGGCCCCGCTCTCGGCCGGGATGCTGTGCCGTTTCCACAGTAGCCACCATCTCACAACCTGAACTCCGCTCAATCTGCTCACGATAGATCTGTCGCCCTGATGCGAGGTAGCCACTGACCCTGTGGATGGTTCTCTGCAAGTGTTCCAAAACACATCGGTATCCTAGAAACAAACTGTCCGCTGATACGTACGTCCGGAGCAGGCTCAACAAATCAAACGGC
>NW_010424364.1:44783-51280 GCF_000710305.1 Buceros rhinoceros silvestris
AAAAGAGCAGCCTAGGAGGCGTCCGTAGCACAGCCACGGTGATGAATGATCAGTGGGTCCCCACTGCCGCGTCCTTTCTTCATTCACAAGCCTGCTGTTGGAATAACATGACAGTGTTAATCTAGAGAGTGTCCAGATGAAGAGGCAAATACCAATCGAGTTGAAATGACATTTTAGATCTCCACGTAATACTAAACTGGCGAAGAACTGATGATTGGAAGAAAAGCAGCGGTGTCCTACCCTCAGGTGAAGTCTTCAGAGGGTACATCTACAGGGTGCTTCAGCTGCCTTCCTTCACGTACGCCTCAGCGTGAACAGAGCTCGCTACAGACACAACAGACACCGCTTTTGTAAGAATACTGAATAAGCACAAAAATTGTTCTCATCCTCCTGCTGCAGCTGAAATGCAGCTGTTTGAAACGCAGAACCCCCCTTCCGGGGGTCGACCAGCAAATTCACTAACTATTTTTTGGCAGCAATATCGCTGTCTGATCTGCATATCCTCAGACCTAAGCGAGTTGAAACGGAATTTCAGGATGATGTTCCAAGGAATAGCATTAAGGGCGTTGTTATGTATCACCACGTTAAAAACACTAACTACACTTTTGCAGGAAAAAAACTGGCAAAATACTGCCTACTTCAGTCTGCCAATATTTATGAGTACTCCTGAGGCTCATCGGCGTTACAAGAGAAGAGTGAATCTAGCGGTTATATTTTGTTCCGAAAATTTTGGGCCAAAACTTGTTTTTCACACAGCATTTCAAGAAAAGTATTTTGTTTTTCCCACAGATCATAATGGGCAATTGACAACAAATCACATTTTTCTCAGGTTCATCAGCTCTAATTCACAACACCCATCGCACCCGGAGCCGGCAGGACCGAGACCGGCCACAGCTTGTGTAAGGCAAGAGAAAGCGGACGTGGGCTGTCGAAGGCGGGTTCAACCAGCAGTGGTCATGACACTATTATTTTATTTTCTGTATGTTGAAGACTAAAAGCGACAATTGCAGGTAAAGCGTCCTAGATTTAAAGGAAGGAGATTTCCTGGAGATTCATAACAATGTGAGCAGAACGTTCATCACTGATGGACTCAGTTGTATCTCAGTGTATGGAGTTTGTTAAATAAATAAAATAAAGAAAGAAAATAGATCACGCGCCGGGTTACTCTGCTGGCAATAGAGACCCATTTGAATTACACAGCACCACCAAACCCTCTTTACTCTCCGATTAATGGAATGTCAACAAGGGGAAAAATGGATGGAGAAACAGAGGTGAAGAATTAAATCATGATTTGGGGAATTAGTTTCAGTGCAACCAGACTTTCACCAGCATTTTGGCAGGTGAAAATAAGTTTAGGAGTAAAGGCACGTGGATAATACGGTCTCGTCTTCCGATTGCTTTGGTTACATCTCACCAGCTACAGGCTTCTCTACAGCCCCAGCTTCTCTGCCCCAAAGTCTCGGTCAGGTTTTGAAAGCAGGGGGAATGTAGACTGGAATCGAAGGCAACAATAACGAAGATGATGATTCCCTGCATGCATCACAGTTATGCTGGAGTCTCTCTGTCACTGCTGAGGTGGTTGAATTTATGAAAAAAATAAAAACCAGTGGGGAAGAGCTCATGATTGACTTTTGAAAAGAGATTAAAGGATTAAATAATTTTAACTTGGATAAATGACAATTAAGGACGAGAAAATCTTCTAAAAGTAATGGAAGTTGAGCTCTGGAGAGGATTTAGAGGATTTTCTTTGGGGCCACAGGTGGGAAACTGAGGAAAAAACCTGAGAGTAAAAACTGAAATTGAGTCAAGTTGTTCTAGTTAAGGTGGTTCAAGCTTCCTCACCGAGTCCTTTATGTTTCAGCATTGTATGTTTTTTATGCTGTCAGGGATGAGCTGTTACTGTCAGACATACACACCAAACCTAAGACACTTCTCAGATGTTTTGTCTGTGTGCGAGGGGCTTTCCGAGTGGGTGCCGCTCAGGCTCACAGAGGAAAAAGGTCACGGAAGTAGATGTCCATCAGCTCTATGATGCTTCTTTTTAGGAATATATCCGATAGATTAATCAGCAGATTCTTGTGCCTGTTGCCATATGTTTTCTGAGTCAGGGGTTAATATAGTGCTTACATATGAAAGCACGGCAAAAAATTGTCCGTAGGACCGACTAAACTTTTGTATATCTTGGATTTGTACTTTAGAAAGGCAAATACTTTAATAGATCTTTTTTTTCCAAAAAATAAACAATTGTTGTATCCTAGCAACAGCTACAGAGCTGATCGCGTATATCAGGCTTCCCAGGGTGTTGTGGAACTCATTCTAGCAATCTAATTTAATTAATTCTGTCTCCATCCTAATTGCCAGACTGACACAGCTTCTGAAGTTTGGAAGGATCATCAGATGTAAGTGGGACCAGAGCATCTTCCAGGAGATAGGTATGCACTGGTGGAGAAAAGAGCGAGAAAACACACCAAGGCAGTAATTACGGAACTGATTTTAAAAAATAACAGAAAAGTGAAGCTGGTTTTTCTTACAAAGCCTCTCTTGGCAGTTTGTGGAGGAGGTAGCAGTATGTTGGAGAGGCTCCTCCAGCTCTGGTGTTTATCATGTGTTCGAATGCAGTGGAAGATTCGAGGCAGTTAGCGAAGGAAGGAGGTACGGTACCGCTCAGGAGGACTCTCTGTCTTAGGAAGTGCTAAACCTGGTAAATCTTGCCAGCTCAGAAGGTTCAGTTTGTGTTTTGCTTTCAAGGCTGAACACCGGAGCGCTGCCGGGGTCACACCAGAGCTGTTCAGTGGAATACGAAGGGTTTTATCAGCATGGAACCATTTAAAAGAAAAAACCCTCCAGTAAGATAGACAAAATTACATCAATAGAGAAAGACAGTTGCTCTTCCCCTACGAGTGGGTCCACAGGCAGGAGAACACCGACCTGAATGTTGCAGTGGCTCCCTCCCCATTCACTGCAGACCGCTCCTTGCAGGGCTTAGTCCACACTGTGCTGATACTGGGCCAGGGATCATTAATGGGGGCTCATCAGAAAGAGCTTCCTGTCGGGTTTCTGGTGTCTTGACCCTGTGCAAGTGGCCGGCTCTTCTTCAAGCACCGGCTGGTAAATATAGTGCTCTTGATTTCTGTTCTTTTTATTTATGCCGTTTCGCAAAGGAAAATCCTGCAGGGACGGTGAACCGTGTTTTCAAGTCTATACCTCCAGCAGCAACTAAAAGCACAGTCATGCCGCTCTCCCTGTTTCCTCAAGATTTGTCCCTTTTAAGTGCCTCAGGGATGAAACCAGTAGTTTGAAATTTGCATCCATATTATCTGTTGCCTTCGCCGTCCATATGCACCGTCTCCAAAAGCCCAGGGCAAAGATGCCATTATACTCAGTCACTAACAAACCAGGTGCAGCCGAGGGATCTAACAGAAAGTTAATAAAAGGTCTGACGAAGAACAGAAAATAAACAAACCTGCTGTTGTGCCTGTAACAATCGTTGCTACCAGGAAATTAAACAATTGCACGTGGCATACGCTGCCTGCCCGCGCTCAGCACAGCTGCTCGGCTCCGCGATCCTGCCCAGCAGGTACAAAGAAAATCAAGCAAATTGGTTTGCAAAAATTCAGCGTGCAAATCAGGTGAGCTTACAGAACTGTCCTCCTCTCCTGTGCACCTCTGAGGCTACGCGCTTGTGGGATTTATGGTTTAAAACAAGACTCTGAAGTGTCACATATATCTCGTTCTTGAAAGATGACAGAGACTCAAATTTAAAAAAAATGAGTTTTGCTGAAGCTTCACCACAGTCAGAGGACTCAAAGCTCCACAAGATTTTGTTTTAAAAGGTAATGAATTGGCTAGAAGTGTGTTGATCTGGTTTCAATGTTCAGTCGTGCAAAGGAAAACAGATACTGGAGAGGGACTGGAAAAGACGAGGGTTTTTTAAGCAGTAATCAGAGAATACAGCTATTTTAGAAACCAGAAACCACGTATCCTGCTACAGCACTCACACAGCCGTAGGAACTGGGTCCACGTACGAGCCAGGGACCAAAAAGACCATCCCCCTATCAGAGGTCTGCTCTGTCAGCCGTGGTTCCCACTTCTGTCTGCGTGGCCGGGGACAGGCTGGGGCTCGGCTGCCTCGGGCTGCTGGCCAGGATGGTGTGGGCTGACCCGTCCTGGCCAGGGGATGCTCTTCAAAACCTGCTGCAGGTGTTGACTGTTCACAGCAGGGCTCTGCGCTGGTGAAGCCCCAATGCTGCTGGTTTGTTTGGAGACCCGCACTGACACTGAGCGGATCTGAACCACGGAGAAGCAGCGTTTTCTCTTATTTGTGTTCCCCTTGTGATATTTTCTGTGCCACAGCCATCGCGTGCGTGTTCCTAAGACAGAGGTTTGTGTCGCACTGAAGGAGCAGCACGTGCTGCTTTAACCGCTGCAGCAACAGGTTCTTACCTGGGGATTGTCCCCAGCTTCCCATCCCCTCCTTTAAGGGTGCCACATGGGACAAGGAGTCCGTTTGCTGAAAAGACGCCGAGATTTAAGACATCACAGAAGCACCTCCCTGGATGGAGCATGTTTCTCTCCCTCTCTGTTCTCCAAGAGCCCCGCTGCTTTGGAGGGGCAAGAGGAAACGGCCCGTCCCTTAGGTTGGTAGACTTAGTTACTACCACCTAGTGAGGTTAGTCCGACAAAGGGCTGGGACAGACGTTCAGGATTCACTTACTAACTGCAGGAGGGGAAGAGGGGTGGGGAGGGCAGGTTTGCTGTAGGAATATAGTATGAAATCTGTCTTAATGTTTTGCTTTTAGAAGACATACATCAACTGTCTACGAGGATGTTACTTAGGGTGCAAAACAAAAACCTCAGAAAACAGAGATTTATGGCATTTCGTGTGACTTTTTGCCTAAATCTGTACTACTGGTGCATCTTCCAACCTCTCTGGAGAATGCGAGACAGTAGTTGTAGGGTAATACTTCAAACAACAGTTGGGTGGGGTATAAATGTGACAAAACACGGTTCTGCTCCTCCGTTCCCAGTGATTCCTCTTTCTGAAGTTACCGGCACAGAGACCCGGTGTCCTTGTGGAGAACCCTCAGCTCCTGAGCCGAGTGAACCGGGACGCAGGGTAATATTGCGTGGACTCCAGCACCCTCTAATGGTGCGAGCACTTGCTCACCATGGGTTCCTCTACACCTACCAACAACCCACCGCCTTTGTAGCACCCAGACGCGTTTTGCTGCAAACGGCCCCTTCTTTGCTTGGCAGCGATGTGAAGAGAAGCGGTGTCGTATTTTCAACAGCTTTTCTTGCAATCTGTGCTGACAGACCTTGCCTCGTACTCCACCCTGCCCCTATTTCCACACTAAGTTATGGTCAAATTGGAAAGCAGAGGATGGGATGACACACAGATCCGGGAGTGCGGGAAGCGGGTGATGGCCGAGAGCCACACACCGTGTATCGAGACCTCGCCAGTGCGAGGCAAGGCCGGTACTACTGGGTAGGGCAAAGAACGCTACGGGAGGGAAAGTCAGTCCCCTCCGGTTTCGGTGGTAGGATCATCGTCTAAACCTAACTTTTGTCCCACAGTTGTAGAGAGAGATCTTAAAACTGGTGTGTACAAGCACAGCTCTACTGATTTACATCCAGTGAGTATGTTCTAGTGGTCTCCTGGGTATCGTGATGTTGTATCAGATTACGTGGATAAGCACACGATAGGACCATTGTCTGCGTGCCGAAACTTAGGCAAAATGCGGGAATCCCCTTACAGAGCCGCAGAAAGTAGCAAAAACCAGGTTTTCCCGGGGTTTCTGGGAAGGCATTAGTGTGTAAATGTGGCAGCTTATCCCATGTAGTGGAGAGTTCTCACTGAACATAACAAAATCATAACAGCTTGCTCACCGCTTAGTACCGGTCAATCCTCATTACGCTTTCACCGTCTCGGGAAAATGGGAAGGAGAAGGAAGAGCCTTTCTGAGAACGCCTCTCTGCAAGATGTCACCAGGAGGAGTAAGTCTGATCAGTAACATCTACTTTTTTTTTCCAAAATCTAATCTCGATTCTTTGGCCCATTATTCCTTTGAACTCTCAGACCACTTCGCTGAACTCTGGCCCATTTGAAACCAACCATGAAGGCTGCCCAAGAACTCCCGCTACGGCAAGACCTGCCGCTGAAAGCCGCATAGGCTGTGGGTCACGCTGCAGTAGCTGCACGCAACAGCCTGGAAGACAGCCAGGACATTAATCAGTGGTCACAGAGCTCTGCGTGACCAGTCTCTGGACCTGTGCTCTCCTTTTTTCCCCCCCCCCTCCACAATCAGCTGTTTAATTCCCATTTTTCAGGAAAAGCTTGGTCCAGCTCCTTGCGTGAGCTTAAGGGCAGTGTTTTTGATACAAAGCCCCGAT
Source organism: Buceros rhinoceros silvestris (assembly GCF_000710305.1). Taxonomy (NCBI): domain Eukaryota; kingdom Metazoa; phylum Chordata; class Aves; order Bucerotiformes; family Bucerotidae; genus Buceros; species Buceros rhinoceros. The sequence goes on from NW_010424364.1 coordinate 51,177, forward strand.
CCAATACGACTAGATTTAGCATGTGCTGTAAGATTCATCTACTTACCCACAAGTACGTGACGGTCGAGAAATGACCAGGATAGGGAGGGTCGCTGTGTTTCCCT